>NC_050518.1:23370166-23376937 GCF_002922805.2 Oryzias melastigma | reverse complement strand
TTTTTTTTTTATGCAAAGCATGTTGGGACCATAAATTGTCAGTATGCAGTGATTGGTCCGAGCTGGTCTGAGTCCATGTTTCTATGGAAACCATTTTGCTCCAATCAAGAGTGAGCTTGTTAGAAGACCACATCTCTTCCACTGAAACCAGGCACAGGATAATTTGTCAATAAAACGCTTTGATTGTTCAACGGGGGACCGCATACGTTTACTGAGGCGTCTGATTGGTCAGTTTATAACTTGATTATATTGTGCAAAAATATCATGGAAAAAAAAAACAGGATTAGCAAGAAGATGTTAAAAAAAATGGTAGCAGAGCAAGAATATTTATTCTGACAGGGCTGAGTAATAGTTGTCTATAGAAATATATGGGATTTTGGCTTTTTGAGGCCATTGGTTACTTCCTGATTGGAACGCTGGAGGGGAAGGGTCAATCAGTCCAATTCTCTTATACAGTCAATGATCAGGATTGAATTGGATTAAAAAAGTGAATTTATGAAACTTGGTTGGAAGCTTTTTGCCTTTTGTGTAACGCCCTTAGATGACTTTATTTATGCATTTTACTGAACTTTTATCTATTATTTTTGGTCTTTGTTTAATTGAACTTTGGCTCTTTAAGGTCAGATATACATCAAAAGGGTTTCTGTTCTGTTTGCACAGTGGAATGTTGAATGTTATCATTTACCATTTTCTTAATTATAGAAGATTTTACAATATATTAACAGTTTTATGGAAAATATTTATGTATTTCATTTAATCCTTTTTTATGTCCCTGTGACCCGTCCCCTCACCCACAGAGGGCTGTGGGGGAGTACAGGCTGTGATGATAAAACACTAATCTGTCAGATTAATTCCTTTAAATGAGTCTTTAATTACTAAAATCCTGCTGTCATTCACATCTGCATCCATAGTGAGCGTGTCTAGCTGCCTGCACGTGTGTTGATGGATGTGAGTTACAAAAAGGCCTGGCAGCTTGTTCCTCAAAATGTAAATTGGATATATTTTTTTTGTTTTATTTTTGACTTGGTATTTGAGTTAATATGTGCTGTCGAAGTGCAAAAATACTGAGAGCAAAGTAATACAACTGGGATTTAATTCAGAATTCAGCTATAAATGGACTTTATTTAGTCACAGTTTGTTGTCTTCTATTTATATACTTAAATACTATACAAAAATTCAAAGTGTTTATTTTTAGTTGTCCCAATTAAAAAAAAATAAAATAAAGCAAAATCATAAAGAACCTTTTTATGTGATGGTGGTGGAATTTTTTGAAAAATGTCTTTGGCTGTGTTTACAACAGCATCATGAAACGTATGTCTTAGATCTGACTTAACAAGTTCAATACAAACAGATAAATGATCATTGCTGGTGAGGTAAAAGTGTAAGAGGAAGCTGCCAATTCTCCTGACAACATTCTAGCTCAGTCTGAGAATTTGACAAATGCAATTGTTTTTTTGAAGCCGTATTTACTCTGACAGAGCCAGGACTGATGTGCAGAGGTTACTGATATGCTGATGGTTTTGGTTCCTGCTTTGCCTTTCCATGTGTTGAAGTGTTCTTGGGGAAGACGCTGACCCGACATTGCTCCATGGGTAAATGGGACAACTGTGAAACACTTATGGCCTTAATTTAAGGTAGAAAAGCACTAAAGTATACCCCATTTACCATTATTTTTGGTACCAGGTTGCCTGATTAAGATAATCATTTTACCATCATGGTATACTGAAAGCAGCAGGCTTCTTTTGTTGGCTCCTTGTTGATTTTACACTCAAATTAGTTCTCAGATTTTGAAAGTAAATAATTGAGGAATGATACTGAAACAAAATAAAGCAAAGAGAAGATGTCCTTCAGTTTTTCTTTAGCTTGGTTCTTTCTTTCAGTTTTTAGTTTGATCATAAAGCAAGAACCAACATTGACTTTTTAACTTATAAAAATTTTGTGAAGCACAAAGTTCAGCAGCTTTGTTGAAACTCTTCAAGGTGTGTAGCTCTTATTTTCCGTTCTGTATAGTGGAATCATTTTCATGAATACATTACATTGACCGTATAAAAGAGCGATTTTTCCACCCTCACGATCCAAACAGGAAGTACCTGCTCACTACAAGAAGCTAAAATCCCATCGACTTCTATAGAGAAATAAACAGCTATTACTCAGTCATTCTATGTCAGAATAACCATTCTTGCTCTGATACCTTTTCGATCATGTTCTTGATAATATTTTTTTTAATTGTTTCTTTATCACAAGTTATTCAAGTTATAAACTGGCCAATCAGATGGCTTAATAAAGCATGTGGTACCTGCTAGCCCCACCTCGAGCGTTCAAAAGCCATGACTGAGTTTCTTCCCTACTCACTATATAGTGCACTATGTAGTGTGTTTGCCATTTTTATTTTGTATTCGAGTGCACTAGAATTTTCCCAGAAGTCTTTGCAAAAACTAGCTTGCATCGATCCTCACTACATTAGCGAATATAGACCACAATGCATTGCGATTGAACAATTTTTGTGAAAAAATGTTTTAAATGTAATTTTTTTAACAAACCATCCACATTTCAATCATCAGAACACAATGGAGTCTTAAATAGGTGTCGCAAAATGCTCGTATTTATTCGATTTTTACTTTGTGAAATCGGTGACGTCATATCTGCTGTTTAGCAAAACAAAAGTAAAGTAGTGAGCACTGTGTCCGAATGTTAAAATGCTTTTAAAACTTTTAAAATCCAGGGCACTATATAGTCCGAGCACTATATAGTTTTATTGACTGGTAGGTGAGGACAGAGCAGAATGTTGTTCAGTTGGATGGAAAATACATCAATGAATGTGACCATCATTAGCTTTAAACTAAGTAGAAATTAGATATATACCTGCGATAATGCTAGTGTGAATGCTGTAAGCTGAATTTGGCTACTGAAGATGCTAGTGCTGATAGCTGAAATCCAAAGTTTAAATCACTGAAGCTAATACCTGAAATTGCTGAAGCTAATAGCTGAAATCGCTGAAACTAATAGCTGAAATTGCTGAAGCTAATTGCTGAAATCAATGAAGTTATAAGCTGAAATCACTGAAGCTAAGCTGAGATATTTGCTAAACTCTAAGTTAGCCTAAAAAACCAGAAAAATCCTAAATTAGCCAAAATAGCAAGCATGTACCTGCCAAAATAGTCCAAAAAGCTAGCATAATGCCATTATAACTTTCAACTTTACCACACTCTGTCTCCATATAGTATGAAGGAACGACTAATCTACTACTAAATTAGTCGTTGACTATTTTAATAGTCGATTAGTCGTCGACTAATCGTGGTAGCCCTACATGTCAGACGATTGAACCAGATAAAATAGGTAAAAAGCATAAACGAAGTTTAAAAACTTTATGGTCATATGCTGTTCTCTATGATATTCTTTGTGCTTTGTAGTCTGCACTGGTTTTACTGACACATTGCTGCATGACAATAATATTGCGATGGTAATTATTTGACACGTGTTCCATATTCAGTGGAAAAGCAAATCAAATCGCTCCAGATTTTCTTTACCAAACTGAACATTTTATTCAAAAGCATTAAACTGTGAAAAAATGGACAATGACAGACTTTAATTCATAGTCGCCTTGAAATGGTGACAGTTCCTACAGAGTTTGACCTTATTTATTGCTTGAAAGTTTTTCATAAAATGTTTTTAAAGTACCGGTAAATTCATTCTTGCAACACTTTCTATTTACCTTCAATTTACTTGAGGTTTACCACAGACAGGCTTTTTATAAAACTATTCCTGGAATGTTTTATTAGCACTTTGTGTTTGTTTTGTTACCAATATAAGAATTTTATTATATTTTTTGGTCCTTGAAGTTTAGCCTAAATGAATGACTTAGAAGTATCTGGGGTCATTCACAGCTGGAGAGAACGAGTTAAAGGATTTTTGATTAAGATTGTGATCAGGCATAAACAAGGAAGGGAAGTTAGAGCCATGTCTTTATAAGGGTAACTACACCGTGATCCTGTGTGTGTTTGTGGGGGTGTGAGCCTGTATGTGTGTGTAGAAGGCGTTGTGGGAATGCGGCATGTGTGCTCTGTCAACCTTACGAGGATAAATAAAGGCTAAAACATGTCTGCAGATGAAGTCGAGATGAGAAGGAAGTCAAATGCCTCTAGTGTGTCATTTCGAAGTCATTTTAATGTCAGCCAGCTAAACCAGATTAGCACTCTGACTCAAATCGTGTTTGATATTTTCTGTCAAAAACACACAAATCGGTAAAAGAGGAACTACTTGGTTTGGATTTTTTTCCCTCTACAGTCATTCTTTGACATCTTTCTGTGTTTCTTGAATTTCAAGAGATGTTTCGAGATCCCTTCGAAGTTGTGATTTTCCCACCTCTTGTGCAGGCTTGCCCTCTTTCTCTTTTGACACACATTACAACAAGGCAGAAACTTGACACTGTGCTGTTATAAAATATAAAGTTGGAGAGGAAAGAAAAGAAAGGAGAAATGCAGGATCATTTCCCAGACGGCTCAGGTAAAATTTGGGTGTGACTGACTTTTTTTACTCACACAGATTTCTTGTCTGTCAGCATCTCTGACAGCACTCATGTTCAAACACAGATCTATATTCAAATTGTCACTCCACCTTAAGTTGAAATGTCTTGTTTCAGCTCCTTTTAGTGTGGCATCAAAAACATGGAAAATAAGTATTTTAGTTAAAGTCTAAATTTGTTGAGCAAACACATGTCAAAATGAAATACAACATGATCGCAGCCAAGTGCCCCCACATGGTTTAAAAGAGGGCAGAAAATGTGGGCCCCAGTTGAGTCTGTCCACGGTTTCCATGGTGGCCCCAGCTGTGTTTGCCACATTGGCTTAAGTGGGCACTCAGTGGGTAGGCTCGCTACGCTAGCCAGCCGCCCGGTGGAGAGCAGAGCTCCCTAGCTCGCTACAGGGGAGGTGACTAGCTCCATACGAAAGAGCTCGCTAGGTCGGTACAACAGAGCTTGCTACTGCGGAGCTCGCTAGCAGGCTATGCGACGGGCTAGCGTAGTGAGCCTACCCCCTGAATTTACACTGGTCTGTCTGCGGTGAGTCCGTTTTACGACCATCAGTTAATTTACATTGTCTTCTCTCCCCCATGGTACCTGGAGGAGTGCTTTGTCTCGCTTTTTCCCCGTCATCCAAAGCTTAAGGAATCAGGCCCCGCCCATACCCTGTACTTGCTCACTGAGTCCTTTTAAAATGCGTAGTTTGTATGATACATTTTTAGGTTTTTATGCTTCCAAAATTAAACTTTTGACCAAACTGGAGGCCAGTGTTATCTGCAGTGTTAATATCACCCACATGGATGAATCACCTAAAATCTAAAATAACATTTTATACAAAATTTTATTTTTTTAAAGTCCAAAATGGAAGTTTTTATCATGAAACCCGTTTCTGTGTCTTTTTACAACGACATTGACGTGTCAACAGCGTGGAAATAGAACTCCTGTGTAAAGTTTGCATTGACGTGAAACGCAGAAAACACGGAAATCCAGTTGATTAGTAAATGTTCATTTATTGTGTCAATGCAGCAGAGTTGCATCGCAGACGGAACAGTGTAAATCTGTCTTTACACTAATACTCAAGAAACAAGCACACAAATAACTTAATACAACATATCACGCACAGAAGTTGAAATGCAGTTTCAGCAATTCTAAAATAATTTGGTATACGGCTTGGTGCTGCTGAACATCACCTGAATCAGGCATGTTGTGTTTCCCAACACAATTACATTGATTCCTTTGGGTTTACAAGTATGGAGTTGAATGAAAGTGTTGTGGATACTTGGTTGGTGCTAAAACGTTGATTTCTGCTTCACTTTTTCTGTGTTTTCAAGTATCAAGGTGCTATTCAGTGTAAATTCACCTGGATACTCACCTGGAGACAGGCCAGGCAAGCACTCACTCTCACCACCAGTTGGGTCTCTTTATTCATGCCGTGTTGAATGACCTCTGGCATTATTCTGCTCAAATTGCTGGAGCTCATGGGAAATGGCACTGGGTGTTATTTTGAGGGACCTGATGAATTTGTATTGGCACCAGTAGCAGTTGCTCGTGTGCTGTTAGGTTTTTCCAGGATGAGGAAAAAAATGAGTCAGACACAAATGCTGCCTTTGGGCTCTTCATAAGGCATGACTCTCTACATTTGAGGTGCAATGTTCAACTGTTCCGTTCTTGTGTAACAACGCTTCCTCTTTAAGAGACTTTTTTTATGGGTTACTACTGTAACAATGGATTTTTACTCAGAAAAACTGATTTTTTGTATTTTGTAGTGTTTTACACATTGAAGCAATTTTAAAAAGGTTATGTAAATATGTAATAATGATACTTTTTTGATGTATCCCTTAAAGTATCTGTAAAAACGCTATCACCTATAACAGGACGATATGAAAAAAAATTGAAATCAGGATATAGATTATTTTATATCACAAGTACGATATGTATCTTTTATAATTTCAAATATTCTCTGAAAAAAATTGACAAAAATGTCATAACTTACTTTTATCAAACTTTATTTTTCAAGTAACTGAATTGTCACAAATGAGATTTTTTTTTAAAAGTACACAACAATCCAAGCACATTTGGCGCAAAAGTTCAGCAATAAATAAACAAATGGAAACGATAGAAGAGAAATGGCACGATAGATACTTTTCTATCGCCCACACGATATGTATCGTCATATCACCCAGCACTAGGACCAACACTCCATGATAAAAAGGAACCTCTTTAACTTCCTGTGGAGCATAGAGGTGGGAGGG
>NC_050518.1:23369684-23370148 GCF_002922805.2 Oryzias melastigma | reverse complement strand
TCCTTTGACTGGACGGTTTGGTCTTCCTTTGACTGGACGGTTTCAGAAAGAGCTGTGCCCATTTAGCCCAAGAATATTCTCAACTGTCCCTAATGCTGTCACTTGTGAATCCTCCAATTACTCTACATACCCTCTGAGATCAACACGTTCTGAAATTAGCATCTGTAATATTGAAGCATCACACAGGGATAAAGTGTGATGTTCATATAAACATGTTTTTATTAATGGAAAAACACACCTGTTGCAAATTTACTGTCAGGTTGTGAGTTACAAACTTTTTACTTTTTTTGTTGTTTGTTTCTGCGCACTTAATCAAAGTTTTCTTTTGTATTTAAAAAATTACATTACACATCCTTTGTATTTACTCTGGACAACTGTATGTTTCACCCCCCTTTTAACATGCTAAACCAACTCAGCTCCTTTTAAAAAATGTTTCTAGTGATGTAACTAAACACTTTTTATGA
>NC_050518.1:23369339-23369646 GCF_002922805.2 Oryzias melastigma | reverse complement strand
CATAATCTTGATGAATAGAATTTTACTATTAAATTTAATAACTAAGTTTTTTTGTAATCTGGGATTAGGGCTGCCACGATTAGTCGATTAGCTCGCGACACATCTACAATAAAAATATTCAACGACTAATTTAATAGTTGATTAGTCGTTTCTTTATTTTTTTTTCCCAACTTTTAATTTTTAAATTTTATCTAAAAAATACGGTGCACGCTTTCAACTTTCTGCCATTCTCTTTGATACGCATGCGGAGTAGTGCTAATCTGGGTCAGTAGTGATGTCACAGGAAGCTCTAGGAAGGCTCGGGGAC
>NC_050518.1:23368156-23369022 GCF_002922805.2 Oryzias melastigma | reverse complement strand
AATCCGACTATTAAATAACTATTAAAATATTCGACGACTAATTTAATAGTTGATTAGTCATTACCTTATATTATATGGAGTCAAAGTGTAGTAAAGTTGAAAGTTATAATGGCATTATGCTAGCTTTTTCGACTATTTTGGCATTTAAAAGGTTTTTTAGGCTTTTTTGGAGTTATATTTCAGCTACATGCTAGCTATTTTGGCTAATTTAGGATTTTTTCAGTTTTTTAGGCTATTTTGAAGTTTAGCTAATATTTCAGCTACATTCTACCTGATTTGGCTAATTTATGATTTTGTCAGTTTTTATAGGTTAATTTGTAGTTTAGCTAATATCTTAGCTACATGCTAGCTATTTTGTCTAATTTAGGCTTTTTGTCACTTTTTAAGGCTAATTTTGCGTTTTAGGTGGCTTTCATCTCAGTGATTTCTGCTAATAGCTCCAGTATTTTTAGCTATCAATGTCAACATCCTCATCTATTAGCACCAGCTTCTTCAGTGGTCAAATTCAGCTTACAGCATTCACTCTAGCATTATTGCAGGTAATGTTATATATCTAGTTTTTAGTTAGTTTGAAGCTAATGATAGTTAAGATGTGTGCTTTATATCCTCTTAGCGCATGACCCGATCAGTCGACTAATCGGAAAAAATAATCGATGATTAGTCGACTATTAAAATAATCGTGTGTGGCAGCACTAAAAGCAAGTTGCTAATGCTACAGCCAATGACTCAGCCCCTCCCACAGAAAGTTAAGGTAAATTTGTACAAACAATTTTGCATTCTGGCTCAAATTTGCTGGTCAAAAGAGAAAAGTTCACAGAACAAATCAACTATTTTATGTTTTTTTTTTTTTACATTTTTTTTCTATT
>NC_050518.1:23355382-23368135 GCF_002922805.2 Oryzias melastigma | reverse complement strand
TCTTCAAGCCAGTCAAAAAGAAATAAGACCAACAAGTTGACCTTTAGTGACAGATTGTGCAGATCTTTATGGGTTCTCGCTGATATCTCTTCTTGGTATCATTTTTACATCTAAATGCTCCAGAGCAATAAACTGACACCACACTTGTTTTTAGTTGGTGTGTACACATAACACATACAGCAGTAAATGTGTCACTAAATTCATTGAGTTCTTCCTGAAATAACCTCCAACATTTATGAACCCCCTAATCACAGTCTAGGAAGTGATAATTCTGATATCCTTCTAGGCGTGAAGGGTCACTCAGGAAATATATCTTTCATATTCAAAGTCAAGTAATAAAAAAATGTGCTATTTGGGGAAAAAATAAAAACTTTCTTTGAAGCAATAGTCATATGTTTATGGAAGCAAACTTTGCAGATTTAAACTAGCGCTTTGTGAAGCTGAAATCCCTCCAGGCCTCTTGAATCATTCTTTGTGTTTCACAGCCATTTTTTTTTTTTAACTTAGTAGATTTTTGTTTGCACAATTGTTTTTCTAGCTTGCTGCTTTCATTCACATGTTTTCAATTTTACCAGTGTCAGTGCGTTTCCCTGCTTTCTGGAGTGCAGGCATTGTTCTGGAGCAGGTCATCAGCCTGTAGCTGGCAGACTCACAACACAAACAAAGCTGACAGCTGAAGGCTAATGTTAGCTGAACTGCATTTTCACCACCTAGAAGAGATAGATTTAAATATTACAAAGGGATTACGTCTAATACTGAAGTCTCCAACATGAAAATACCCTCAAACCGTATGTGTGTGTGTGTGTGTGGACTGTATGATTTGTATTCCCTGTGTGCTTCTTCTATATGAAACCATGGTACACGTCTATACATACTTCATAAATTACCATTAAATATCTGCCCTCATGGCTGTGCTTCAAGCCCTCATGAGTTACATTGTCTTTAGTCATGTGTGCTTGAAGAACCAAAGCTCTGCAGGGGCTCATTACTCATATCATTCCTTTTTTCCCCCCTTATTGCTTGCTTAAAAGTACTAAAACAGTGTTCATAGCAAAACGTTGCTGCTTCCCACAGTACAATAACCGCTGATGAGTTACAAATCATCCGAATAGTTTAGAATCCAAACTTCATAAAGACATTGTTCAGTTCTTTTGTGTACAAAAAGGTCTACACCCTCGACTGAAGAAAAGCGGACTTCATTCAACAGGAAGCAAACATTTACAGAACAATAAAAGGCTGAGGAAGTGGTTTGTGGCCGCTGGCTGAAGTCCCACAGACTGGCATGGTGGTAGTTGGGGTTCTCCGTGTCAACGATTTGCCCTTAAGCAAGACATATATATCACATTTACCTAACGTGACATGTATTTAAGTAGAAGGCCTGAATAATATTAGCTCTAAGTTTCGGTGTAGGTTTACTCAGTCAGTCTTAGATTGCTGCATTTTTTTTAAATATTAGTTTGGGCTGCTTACCATAGGCAGGCTCTGTTTACCAGTGTTTATATCTGAATAGTTTTTGTTTTGGCAGATAGTGGAAGGTGCTGACTCTGACAATCAGTTCGGCTTTCCTGCTTTTGTGTATTTCTGCCAAGGTCCCACCCCTTGCTGGTGGTTTTCCTCATTCTTTCCTTGTCCAGTGTTTCACCATTCTTCCTCATCTTCAAGATGTATCACTGCCTGATTGTCAATAAGCTGTGTTCTGGATCTGTTTTGTGGTTGTCCCTTGTTTTTCTCCCGTTTCATAGTCCCTCTTCTTGTTTCTCCTGACATTCTTGAGGTGTTGCCTTAAAGTCCCCATACAACTTTTTTTTTTTCTTTAAACGTTCCCAATGGGGTTGTAATTAGGACTGTGACGTTTTCAACAAAATTTCCACATCCTAAATGTCTTAAAAAGCTATTTTTCCTGTTGATCTGAAGCCTTCTTAAAAAAAAAATCCCTCTGTGTGGGCGTGCTCATGGTGCTGAGCTGTGTAACCCCGCCCCTTATCCCCACCACACATGCTAGCAAGTCTTTGATAAGCCCATGAAAAAATACAAATAAAATAAAACATGACCATTTAAGGGCCGTGACGAAGACATGAAAGACATTTGGGCCACCATTTAATTTTTGACTCCGTATAACATTCACAATGTACAGCGAAGAAAATAAGTATTTAGTCATATTTTGTAAGTTTTGTGTTGTTGGTTTTTTTTTTGAGAAAAAAGAAAAAAAGGCATAAACAATCAGTCAGACAGGAGACATTCATCTAATAATAAAATAAGGTGTTTGCCCACTTAAAACTAAAACAATAGTCTGTGATCCTAATGGTAGGTTAAATTTGAACAGTGATAGATACAAAAATTACCAAGAAAATCAATAAATTAACTTTAAAGAATTTATATAGATGTATTTGTATTTTATAGAGAGAAATCTGTATATGATCCCCTACTAATCTTTAAGAGTTCTGGTTCAAACGGAATACTGTATGTAAAGAATTTATTCTTAATTGCAGGAAGATGAAAAGAAGACAAAACTTTTGGTTTGGATCTTGAGTTGGAAAAACACTGGTCGGACACTTGCTGTTGTCGTAAAACCTTCCGGCCAATCAACGGGTTACGTCATGTGATGATAGAAGCTCCGCCTTAATGGGTCCATTCCGTTTTTCTATGGACCTACGACCAACGGAGAACCAGAAATGGTATCAGTCGGTCCTGCTTAATGAACGGGTCAATTTTGTGATGGATATGTTCAAAAGTCCAGTCCGGTCTGGACCGCTCAGTAGAAACGAGGCAATAGACTCTCATAATCAACCTGTCACTCAACTTGAAGACACCTGTCCACATATCTGTCTATCGTTCAATCAGACTCCAAATTCTCCAACATGGGAAAGAGTAAAGAGCTTTTTCCACACCTCAATCCTGTAGAAAACCTATGGAGAGAGCTGGAGCGTAGTTACCGAGCGACAGCCACCAAATCTGAATGATATAGAAGAAAAGTGGACCACAATTCCTCCTAGTATGTCCAGAAACCTGATCATCAACTTCAAGAAACGTTTGACCTCTGTGCTGATAATAAGGGTTTAGCCACAAAAAACTATTTCTTTCCAGCAAGAGGGTTCAAATATGTTATAGTGTTGCAAGTTCTGTCATGGCTTAAGTGCATAATTTCTTCTGTCATCTGTGTTCATACCAAACATGATTTGCTCCATTTAGATGCTCAGCAAATTTGCTTTTATTTGGGTGTCCAAAATGATGCTCATTAACAGGAAATCTTCCTCTAACAAGACATGAATGATATGAAGAGAGAAGCTTTATTTTAGAGAGCTCTACAAAAGTGCTGACAAGAACATCACACTGTTTGGATTCAGAAGATCATCAGAGACGCTTGTTGTGCGGGGAGTTTACCATCTAATCCAATGAATGACGGCTTCTGTCTCTCTGTGGTCCAGTTGGAAGACTTGCTGCCTTGCATTTGTCTGCAGAAGCTGAAAATATAAAATAAATAAATAAAAGGAGTGGACCAATTCATACAACTACAAATTGTACAAACGTGTATAGTGAACTATTTAACCGTGTTGGTTTTGGACTTCACTTGTTAATGACTTTAACACTATGCCGTTACCAAATATGGGAGATATGGAATTTTTATATCACAATTTAGATTTTTACATATCATGTGATAACAATATATATCAGGATATCCCAATATAAATCAAATAACTATATTTGTCAAATTTGAACACTCTGTGGCTCATAACAGAAATGTGTAATCAACGCAAGGTTATTTAGATTTCAATATTTATTTTTTTATCTCACTAAACATAACAGATGAACTGAAGGAACATTATGCTACAATTTTTCTTTTTCAGAAAACTAAGAAAAGATATACAATTAATAAACTTGACTGCAAATTATAGCAAAAGATTTCAAGTTTCAAAAAAGAACATAAGTAAAGCAAAACACTGAAAGGAATGAAATTGCAGAACGGAAATGTATAAGTGGTATGAGCACATCTTTATTGTAATCTAACTTAAATTCCAACATGCTGAGAGAACAAGGACAGATTTACAAGAGATTTCCTAATTCTGCCTCATGGTGATGACATTCGATATTAAATCATAACAAAAAACAGCCAGAAATCAGTATCATGTTTTGGATTATTGTTATTATATAATTGTTGACATTAAATCTGCAGCTTTAAGGAGGTGGGAGCATTCAGCACAAAAAACATAACCGATTGGATTCAAGCATTTACTCGCCATGTGGTGACTAACTATCCAACTTTTATTTGCCAAAGAGGAGAAAATGCTTGCAAGTGGCAAGAATTAATTTTGGACCCTTCAAAATAAAAGTCTACAGTCGATACTTATTTTTTATTAAGAAAACGTAATCGTAAACATCGTTTTAACGCCCATCCCAATATGTAAATATTTGCCTAAGTTCAGATGGTTCAACTCAAGAAAAATCATTTTGTGTGGCAACATTTTTGCCACACCTGTCAAAACCTTCTGCCACCCACAAATCACGCTAGCTAATATAATAAGGGGCGCCGCTCAGTGGACGCTTCCGCAGTGAACCTTGAACTGTCTGTTTGTCTTGTTCTTGGTTCATTTCAATTCAATTCAATTTTATTTATATAGCCCAAAATCAATAAAGAATTTGCCTCATTGGGCTTCAAAATATGAACAATAGTTAAAAACTAAACAGACTAAATAAAACTGGTTATCCCTGCCCTTAGACCCTCCCTCTCGGTAAGGAAAAACTCCTAAAAAAACCTGAGTCAGGAAAAAAGAAGAAACCTTAGGGACCTTAGGAAGCTTCTCTAAGGTTTCTTGGTTGTACTGAAAAACAATGAATTTCCCCCCAGGGGATTAATAAAGTATCTAATAATAATAATAATAGCTACACCCACCCCGCAAATTTTAATGTGTGTGAAGGCAGCATTACACTCATGCTTGCCATATTTATTTATTATACACATATTTTATAGGAAAATGTAAAGAAAAAAAAGCTAAACTTGACAGTGTCCTTTATTGGTGCTGAAATTGTTTTATTTATTGTAGTTTTTAAGCAAATATCTTGTGTGGGTATCAAAAGTATGCCACCAGTTTATTGCCAACATTGATTTCTTTATGGTTTCAAAGCTGTTTGTTAATAACCAACATTAAAATAACAGTTTTGTTGAATGTGTCTGCCCGTAAACTACATCATGGTTTGTTTGAACGCTTTAAAAAAAAAAAAACATGCTGATGTAACAGGGCATTGAAGTCATGTGACTCCACTTCAGCTGATGGCCACAGGGCACCTCTGGAATGACGGTCTACTGTCGACCTCCAAGAAGTTACGTGTCTTCTCTTCTCTGTCATGATAGTTGTTATTTGTGCTCTCTTGAGTTTTTAATCACATTCTTTAAATGAACACTTACAATTTGACAAAAACCTGGTAGTGGGATGTTTTTAATCTGTTAGACAGAACTGTCCATATGTCATAAATGTAGACTTATAAGTGTTGTTGATATATCTGAATATCTGAGATATCTGAAAAGAATGGGGATCCGGCCTTCTCGGTGTTAACGTTTGGTTTGAACAAACCCATGGAGCGATTCCTGGACTGGGACTGAAACATACGTCGGCATCTGTATCTCTGGGTGTTTGTATGTGTGATCTGAGCTCAATCACATGATGCGTCACATTGCCCGCTTTGTCTCCATAGCCGCTCTTTCACTTCCTCAATTCCACGTGGTGCCCCCCCCTGTTTTTCTTCTTTTCTATCTCTGTTTGTGATCGTCCTATTTCTGTCTTCCTCTTTTTAGGCCTTAATCTTTTCCTTGACAGTTTATCTCAACTGTCTTTTTATCACTCTTGTGTTTATCTTTAATGTTAGTTTACTTCTTTCCTCCATGTCTTTCCTATCTCATCTTCTGGTAACTTTTCTTCTTGAAATAAAAAGCAGACTTGGAAGGAGTCGTTAATCAATCGGACCTAATTAAAAGTGATGCTTCCTTCAGTGCTGTTTCAGGTTGCACTGGAAATAATGCCCTCAAGTCACCTAAATGTACTTGTGCTTCTTCATATCAAAACAAGACTCTCTTTCTTCTCCAGTCTCTGCGTTTCTCTGCTTGCCATCAGTGAAATGATTATATTTAGCAGGAGACAGTTTTTCCTGATCATTATGTAAAGGGCTGTCTGGCAGCGCTGCAGTAATGACTCCAGAGCCGGAGGTCCATTTTTATTCAGATCTTCATGTCTTCTTGTTAAAGTCATTTTTGACGGTCGTCTCTACCATTAATTAATTAAGACATTGTGCCCATTTTTATGCTAATGGTAGCACAAACAATGGAATTTCAACTTGTAAGCAACCACAATCACATGAAGGCGTTTTGCTTCTTCCTGCTGTTTCCGTTATGTTCTCTTAATTCATATACAAACTTGTTTTTTCTGTGGACCTGCCCTCATAAACCTAAAAATGTTAATGAGTTAAAGGTGAAGGTTTTCTTCGTTAAACTGCTTCCAACCTTCAAGTTGTCTTGACCACCTTCAATGAAAAGTCCATGTAAACTACAGCTGGGTTGATAAAATCAATCTGAATCAAACTAAGCTTAATATCTAATAATCGATCAATAAAAATAGAGATCGATCTAAAGCATAACGCTAAAAGTCTGCTAGCTTGATACAAACGTTTAATGGGATTTCCCATAGGACAGCGAATGCTAACATGCAGTCGACTTAAACAAACATTGCTGATCATCTTAACAAAATCATAGGCTTGAATTTTCCAAACTCTTCTTTTTTTTAGATGTAACCATTTTGGTCATACTTTCTTCTTCTTCTGGAATAAGGTGTAATGCTATAGCATGATCGCCACCTAGTGGCCAAACTAAAATGCCCTCCAGGAGAGGACAATTGTTGGAGCTTCTCCGTTTGAGAATCCATGTAACACTGTGTGCTATTAATCTCAGTTTTATTTCATTTTTATACATTTTACAGTATCAGACTAATATAAAATCTTCAAAACATATATAGATTATTAATGTATTACTAAACAAACGAGTAAACTCACAATTTAATTGAATCGAACTGAAATGATTGGATCGAAAAAAATCGGAATCAAATCGATCCAGGCTGGGGTGAATCGAATCGCCTCTGGAAAATATTGGCGATACCCAGCCCTAGTGTAAACATATGTACATGTGCTTTTCTGGCTTCCATGTTCAAAATTCTTGCATCGCTACACATGTTTCTGCAACCATTTTTGGGCTGTACGTACAAAATGTTTGGCCACTACACGTTAAAAGTCAAACCAGGTTGAACTTTCACCAATCAGGGACTTGAATTTGGTCGTGACGTATGGATGATGTCTTTTAATTCACAGAAGTGCCAACTGCTTGAAAATTGATAATGTAGGAGAAATTAATAATTGCAATTTTATCAGACCTCAATTACTTGACGCCAAGTCTTTCGTATATCGGAGTAGAGCTGTGAAAGAAAAAGTCTGGAGCAAGTTTACGAAATTTGCACCACTTTGACATTTTGCACTAAGCCTCTTCCAACTGTTCGTGGCAGACATGCGCTAGTAAAAAAAAAAAAAAAAGAGAGAGAAGAAGAAGCCCCTCCCTGCTTGTCCAGTGTGAACACCATATACTGAAAGCGCATTTGAACAAGCGTCAAAAGCCTGATGAGAACATAGCTGTACTCTCAAATAATTTTATTCAGCTCAAAAAGACATACTTTTTAGGAAAAAAATTGTGTTAGGAGTCCTTTTTTGGCCCATTGTTGTGAGGGATGAGCTCCACAAGCACCAAATTACTTATTTACCCAGTCAAAGTTTGCGAATTTGGGACAGATAAGTTCAGGGGTATATAGGGGAGAAAAGAGCTTCCCTCCACATAAGGACAGAACAAAGCTCAGAGTAAAGACATTACTCCATCACAACCAGAAGAGCCAAGTTGGTTTGGGAATCTGGCAAGAATGCTGGTCGGACTCCTTTCTGGTGAGGTGTTTGGGGAATGTTAAACAGCAGGGAGGCCCAGTGACACGCTGGAGAGATTATAACTGCTGACTGGACTAAGATTGTCCCCGCCAACAGGATAAGAAAAGTTAATGGATGGATGGATTGATGGATGGATGGCAGAATTGCAGAAGATTAGTGTGTTTTTTTCAGTCTCTGTCACTAGATGAATCACTGTCTGAGGTTTGTGTTTCTCCCCTAAACCGAAAGTATTTTATTTTTTTTTACAAGAAAAAGATTTATCAGATATTTGCCAACAAGCCTGTATACGGATATTAATGCTGGGCGATATGGAAAAAATGTTATATTTTATAATAGTTTTCATAAAATGTAATTGAGTTTTGGCTAAGCTGTTACAAACAACTTGTATTAGGAAAAAATATGCGTGCAAAAGTAGATTTCCTTCTTACAGGAAGAGATCAGAAGTGAACAGGAAATTAGACTTGTTGGCCAGTAAAAGTCACGGATGATGCTTTTGACTGTAAATCACTGGAAGTCTCTCTGGAGATTTTCATACTTTTTATGGACAAACATGAAGAAAGAACAATACAGTTTTTAAGTTTGTAACCAGTTAAGACCTTTAGAAGTTTTTGAGATTTTTACTGGCTCTTTGTTTTCTTTCAACAAAAACACACAAATGAAGGACACATTGTCTAAAAGCAGGAAGTACATGAAGTACTAAAGTTATTATTTAAATGTCCACTTGCCTATATTGCTAAGGTGATGTCTCAAGACATTGCAAACTGCAGTGGTGACTGTTTTTTACAAAGTCATGGGCCTGTAGGGTCAAACTTCTCTGCTCCGATTGTTCCTCCGATACATCCTGAAAACCTTGTTCCTGTCTCCCACAGTACACAGGTCCAATCCCGGCAGAGCGGGGAGGCGAGCTGGCCATGGGGGGAGGTCGCAGCGAGACCTCAGCTCTGAGCGGGACCGGAGGGGGGCGGGGCATGACTACCCAGAATTCCCAACGGCCCAATGCCTGCTGCTTCTGCTGGTGCTGCTGTTGCAGCTGTTCATGGTGAGAATCACACATTTGTTCAGAGTGAGATGGAGAAACGCACTCCTGCTGGAGTCACTGCTACAGAGCAGGACAGAAAAGACAACTGGAAAACATGAATACCTGCAACAAAGTCACAAAGTTTTGACAAACTAAATCTGCAGGAGCACACATCTGTTTGGTGATGCAGCTTCTCTGTGGACACAACTTTTTCTTTTAATGAAGATACACCTTCAAATATCTATTTTCTCTCTTTGTGTAACTGTACTTTAACATCAGGCTCATCTCTGATTATCGCTGCAATAAAATAATGCAAGATTTACTATTTAAAACTTTAACAATAGGATTCATGGCTGTCCAGGATTGTCTAAATGGAAGATAACACACTATAAATACGTTCAATCATTTTCACGTGTCCATTTAGAAAAGTAGATATGAGTAAATGCTAAATTTAATTTAAATTGCTCTTTCTAAAAGTACTTGATCTTAATTTCATCAGATCAACTTCTTTAATTACATTTAGGTAATTAATTAAACATAAAGCAGACATATAAAACATTAAAAATAACATGTTTTTCAAATAATTTAAATGAGGAAGTTAATCCCGTATCCAAGTATTGTGCAGCATGTTGGATAGTATGTATCATATAAACAGTTATGTTATGAATAGATACATCTGAATAAGGATAAAATGTCAGTCACATTAGAGGTGTCCCAAATGTATTAGAGTGTGGAAGACTTGCTGAGCACTTTCTTTTTTTCTTAACGCTCACACACTTTCATCAGTGTTGTTGCGTTAGCTGTGTGTGCACCGGTGTATGCTTTTTTGTGTGTTTTTTGTCTGAAAGCCATTTTATCATGTCAGTCTCACCGTCAGGAATGAAGAGGAGCGGCGGAAACGGAGGAGGAGGTGGAAGAAAATATCGCAGGATAACAAGATGGAACCCATAAACTGTGAAGCTTGGTGAGTGTGCCATCATGAGCCCCCTGAACCCTCCCACTCAGAAAGTCTGCAGAAAAAACTTTTTTTTTTCATTTCATGCAAGTGTTTGCCCCCGGGGTAACATTCGGCCCGCTGCTGACCCCCGCGGCCCCGCCCCCTCTGCAGAGGAGCGGTGGTCAGATTCTAGCTTCCTCGCTGTCGGCGGCTGAGCCTGTTCTAACATTGATTCCTCGCACACTGAAACATGGTTGGCCTGATTTCAGATGTGTGGGAACCACAGCAGCTTTCCGTCCTCAGACTGATTCACGCTGATCCTTTTTTAAAGAAGCTGTTGACACTTGACTCGGCAAAGCTGATTTAATGACGGTCCTTCCGAGAGCCGCTCACATGTTTGTCGTAAGAACCGATGGAAAACAGAGACAAACGTCCCCTAATAATATCTCTGCTTGCAGGGGGGATGGGGTCAGAGTGGAAGCTGCTTGAACTTCCAACTTCCAATCTCCTGCATTTGTCTCCCATCAGCACCAGACCCTCAGTGGAGGAGATCCGATTGTGGTCTCAGTCCTTCGACAAGCTGATGAAGAACCCGGCGGGTCGAAACGTTTTCCGAGAGTTCCTGCGGACGGAGTACAGCGAGGAGAACATGCTGTTCTGGCTGGCCTGCGAAGACCTCAAGCAAGAAGCCAATAGGAACGCCGTTGAGGAAAAAGCACGTTCCATCTACGAGGACTACATTTCTATACTTTCACCAAAAGAGGTAAAACTCCACCTGAATATTAATACATCTTTCATTGTAAAAAAAAAATGGTAAAAATATTTCTTATTTAATTAACACAAGCTGGTTCTTGCGAGATCTTGTGGTTCTGGTGTGGTGCAGAGACGCTCCAAGTGTGCTGTGCTGCCAACTAAGTCAGGGGTTTAGGTGAAAAAAGCAAATAATTAAATGTTGTCTTGTCAGCATTTTGAATTGGTGCAATTAGTGCTTCCTCAAACGATTATTTTAATAGTCGACTAATCACCAATTATTTTTTCCGATTAGTTGACTAATCGGGTCATTGACGAACTGGATGTAAAGCACAGATCTTAACCATCATTAGCTTTAAACTAACTAACAACTAGATATACAGCATTACCTGCAATAATTAGTGTGAATGCTGTAAGCTGAATTTGGTCGCTAAGATGCTAGTGCTGATAGCTGAAAACAGTAAAATTGATAGCAGAAAACGCTAAAGCCAGCTAAAATATTAGATGCCAAATTAGCCTGAAAACTGAAAAGCCAAAACAGTTGGCATGCAGCTGAAACATTAGCTGAACTCCGAAATAGCCTGAAAAACAAAAAAAAGCTTAAATGAGCTATAATAGCTACCATGTAGCTGAAATATTAGCTAAACTCCAAAATAGCCAAAAAAAACAAACGAAAAAAAGCCAAAATTAGCCAAAATAGCTAGAGTGTAGCTGAAATATTAGCCAAACTCCAAATCAGCCTAGAAAAATGAAAAAAATCCTAAATTAGCCAAAACAGTTAGCATTTAGCTGAAATATTAGCTAAACTCCAAAATAGCCCAAAAAACCCTTAATAAATGCCAAAATAGTTTAAAAAGCTTGCAGGATGCCGTTATATCTTTCAACTTTTCTACACTCTGACTCCACATAATACAAAGTAACAACTAATTGACTATTAAATTAGTCGTCGACTATTTTAATAGTCGCTTAGTCGACTAATTGCGATACAAGTATCGCCAAATGCAATATTGCGATAAATCACCAAACTGATTTTTCCACACACCCCTACTGTGACCCGGAACACCAATAAGCAGGGATTGAAGATGGATGAATAATCTACTCTGTGACATGAAAACCATTTTTTGTCATTATGTAAATTTTCTGTAACTAGAGCTTAAAAAAGGAAGAGATTAGTGTGACTTTTAGGAAGGATCTGGATTCTTCCTCAATTCTTTGTAATGTAACCCTGGTTATTAACGACAAAGGTCAAACCTTTCCTTTAGGTCTTCAGCAGGTTTGCATAGTTATAAACAGACTTTCTACTCCCCCTACAGATGCTCTATAGGAGGGGTGTCAAACCAAAACACACCTTAGATCGCGGGCCGAACAAAACAAACATTTATTGAACACATTAAAACTGCATTTTTAAACCTTTAAAAAAAATAGAATGGTCCCCTGAGCCATGACTTTGACACATGTGCTCCATTGGATTGAGGTGAAAAGACTGACTAGATATAGCTGCATCTATGCTTACCTGAATACAATCAGTAAGACTGGGAATTGATTATAATTTCCAAAAAGGATTCGATTCGATTCACAAGAACCTGGATTGATTAGATTCCTATTTTTTCCGATTCTTCCGATCCTTCGATTAAATTAAATTTTGAGTTTACACATTTTGACACATTTGCTTAGAAATACATTAACAATCTACTATATGATTTGAATATATTTATATTAATCTGATACAGTTCGCATACTGCAAAATCTTTTAGTGAAATAATGAGATTGGGGCTCTGCAGGATTTGAATCCATATGGTAACCTTTGTTACTGTGGTCCCAGCTCTCTTCAGGTCATTAACCAGTTCCTCCTCGTAGTTCTGAGCTGTCTCCGCTATGAGAACATTTCCACAATGGTCTCAAGATCATTTGGTGGAGGGAGATTGTCAATGATCTTGTATATCTTTCATTTTCTAACAATTGCTCCAACAGTTGCTCTCTTCCCATCAAGCAGCTTCCTTATTGCAGATTGATTCTTGCTTAGAGGAGCAATATTGTCCCTGGTGTCTTCTGACAGCTCTTTGGTCTTGGTCATGGATAAAGG
>NC_050518.1:23353454-23354792 GCF_002922805.2 Oryzias melastigma | reverse complement strand
AGCAGTGCACTTTATATTAGAAGACGAAGAAAGGTTGAGGAAAAAAGTGTGTTTTAGATCATAAATGGTTACTTTAAAACATTTTTGTGAGTTTCTTAATATGTTCATTTAGTCAGCAATGTATGCTTAGGTCGACCGAGCGTTAGCATTACCCGTCCTATGGGAAATTCCATTAAACGTTAGCATCAAGCTAGCGGACTTTAACTTTATGTGCTAAATCGAGCTTTATTTTTATGAATCGATTATTGACCTGTTGAGCTTAAATCAATTGGAATCGATTAATTGATTTTATCAACCCACCCCTACAAATCAGTCGCCCTAAACCATGATGTTTCCACCTCCATGCTTAACAGTGGGTGTGGTGATCTTGAGATAGAGCTCAGCATGCTTCTGAGTGTTTGAAGGAAGTTTCATTTTGGTCTCTTCTGACCTCATGACATTCTTCCAATCCTACTTTGGATCACCCAGATGATCTCTGGAGATCAGTCTTGGACTTGTGCTGCTGTAACTCTTGTGCTATCCTAAGCATGTTTACATTAAAAGTAGGGTCATCTTGACCCCACAAGACTGCACACTGAACTTATTTTTTCAAGGATTTTTTATCTTCACTGGTGTCCGTGGCAGACAAGATATCCTGTCTACCTTTGTCATGGGAGGAGTCGCACATCAATATAAGGATGGGTCATCTGGACCCTATAAGATGGTATAAGGGTTAAACACGGGGACCTTTGGGGCTCTGCAGGATTTGAATCCTTATGGTAACCTTTGTTACTGTGGTCCCAGCTCTCTTCAGGTCATTAACCAGTTCCTCCTCGTCGTTCTGAGCTGTCTCCACTATGAGAACATTTCCACAATGGTCTCAAGATCATTTGGTGGAGGGAGATTGTCAGTGATCTTGTATATCTTTCATTTTCTAACAATTGCTCCAACAGTTGCTCTCTTCCCATCAAGCAGCTTGCTTATTGCAGATTGGTTCTTGCTTAGAGGAGCAATATTGTCCCTGGTGTCTTCTGACAGCTCTTTGGTCTTGGTCATGGATAAAGGTTGTAGTTTGACTGCTTAGGGGGGGTGGACATGTGTCATTTATACAGATGACCAGTTCAAACAGGTGAGATCAATACAGGGAACAAGTGGAAGTTCTTAAAGAAGAAGTAACATGTCTGTGAGACACGATTCTTGATGTTTTTGGAACTAAATACTCAATTTCTGCACTATTATAGAATACATTCTTTAAAAATCATGCTACTTGCTCTACTGGATTTTTTTACACTCTTTGTATCTTTAAAGATTTCTTTTATCTTTTTTTTAGTGGGACAACATGCAGAATTGATGACTGAC
>NC_050518.1:23349104-23353449 GCF_002922805.2 Oryzias melastigma | reverse complement strand
TCGCCCATCAGTAGCCGGGATAGGCTCCGGCACCCCCGCGACCCCGAAAGGGAAGAAGCGGTCAAGAAGATGGATGGATGGATGATTGTTATACAGCCCAATAATCCATATTTTTTGTGGCTTCTGAGGAAATGGTTTGTATTTCTTGAGTTTCTATGTATCTAATTGTAGTTCATTTTAATTACAGTGACAAAAAACTTGTGCAATAAATAGAAATTACTTAAAAAATGTGAACAAAATAAGAATAAGATCTTAGTCAAATTGGTCCACCTTAATAAATCATCATCAAATCTAAAATTAGCACTTATTCTTAGGAGATAAATGTCAACTTTTGTTTCTAAAATACCCACAATGAATGCCAGCCTAACTTATCAAAACTAAAGAGTTTCTCATCACCTTCAAAAAATATATATAAATTTAACACCTGAAAATGTAAATATAGTGGCATGAAGTTTTATTAAAAGTGCTGTCATGCAATACATTTTTGTGCAATTAATTAATTGTGACCCGTAATGAGTTATTATAATTTTTCAATTTTAATTGTAATATTTTAACCTATTAATAGCTGTAAAAAGCCTAATTTTTTGGTATTTTTTTTAAGTTTGTGACATTCTGCAACATCATCATTTTATCCAGATCATTTTATTTTATTGTCATTAATGGCCCGATGATATCTTGCGCTTATTTCTAACTTAAATTATTTTGACAAAATATATTTTTATGTTTTTATAAAATATTGAAAGTTATTTAATGCTCATTCATTCTGGAATAATATTCCTGCCTTTTTATTATTCATAATTATGTTAAAAAGTTACGATTTTAAAAATTGCCATTCTGCTAGCTTTTTGGACTATTTTGGAATTGACTATGATTTTTTTTTTGGCTATTTTGGAGCTTAGCTAATATTTCAACTACATGCTAGCTGTTTTGGCTAATTTAGGATTTGCTTATTAAGTTTTTTAAGGATATAATGAATTTTGTCTATTTTTTTTTTCAACTATATGCTAGCTGTTTTTTACTAACCTAAGTTGTCTTTTTGTTTTTTGTTTTTTTGGTTTTTTTTAGGTTTTTAGGCTAATTTGGCATTTAGCTAACATTTAAGATGGCTATCAACTTCAGCTTTTTCAGCTATCAGCTTCTTCATTTTGGTTAATTTTGGATTTTTTTCAGTTTTTTATGCTAATTTTGAGTTTAGCTAATATATCAGCTTCAGCGTTTTCTGTTTTCAATTTCAAGATCTTCAGCTATGATCACTAGCATCTTTAGCAGCCACATTCAGCTTACAGCATTCACACTAGCATTATCACAGGTAATGCTCTATATCTAGTTCATATTTATGTTAAAAATGTACAGTGTTAAAAAATGAGTTTTCGAGTGTTTGATAAATGTTAATCCTGTTCGGCCCACGACCCAAGGTGTTTTTTGGATTTTGGTCCCTTGTTGATTGAGTTTGACACCTCTGATGTAGAGCAAAGATGAGTAAAACGACTTAAACCGGGTCATTATCTTGAACGTCTAACATCAAAGTTTAGAATCTTTACAAATATCAAATTGTTGACAGTATATCCTACACAGACAATACAAGTTTCACAAAAAACATCACTATCAGTACACTTGAATTCTCTGTAAATGACAGAATAGGTTGTTGTTTCAGATTTATACCAAAGGCTTCCTTTAAAAACTGGATCAAAAGTGCAGATGGAGCATCCAGACTGACATGTTCTACACACTAAACAACCGTAAGCAGATGCTGCCAAAATCCTCCAGACTAATCAGATCTATAGATGAGTCACTGCAGTCAGGATGGGAGCTGGACTGTAGAAGAATTGGAGATTTGTCTGAGATTAAATAGTTTGTGCCCTCTAGTGGATCAGTCAGAGAATGCATCCACTTTGACAGTCGAAACTATCATCGTTATCATTTGCAGCATGTCAGATGTTTTCTTTTAATGCTCACTTTTGTCCATTTTAGGCTTTATTTTGATGTTTAATTTACAGTTTGACTTAAGAAAAAGTCACTAACTAAGTTTGCAAACTAATATTTAAAAATGTCTCTACAAATAAAGTTTTAAATGATTGATCATTAATATCAATGCATGAGCAATTATATCACTAACAAAGTTAGAAGTAGGTTTTGTTTGATGCTACAGCTGACCAATGTCTTCGACTGTAACTACAACAGCAATCATGAGATTTAATTTGTGCCATTAATCCCGAACATTCCCAGTATGACATGTATGGAAAACGTCGCGCTTCCAGAGGAATTTTCAGTGATTGCTGAGCCCCAGCCAACTTGGCACTGCTGCTTTCCGTGTGGTTGAACCAGCTTGCCTTAAATCTGCCGCGCGCCTCACGCTGACCTTTAGCAGAGATGAAGCTTCCCTTTGTTTCCTTGCCAGCCCTGATGGAGAACTGGAGGTGGCTGCATCCTATTTTAGTCCAAGCCTGGATCTCTTCTCTTATGTCACCTTCCTCTAGCCGTTCCTTTGAGACAGCGTCTTGATCGGAGATCAGATTCTGCACCGCTTCTCTGTTGAGGATGTGGAACATCTTGCTTTGGTTCCTCCTGTCATCAGGTGGAGTAAAAAAAACTGATTTGTGTGGAATTCTCCCGCCTTTTCTCCCAGAGAGAAGGAACTAAAGTTCCTAACCAAAGGCAGGCACTAGAAGCTTCTATTGATGAGGAACCTTCTGTACCTTTTCAACCATTAACACGATCATCGTCGTTCCAGTAGATTCTGAAGGAGAAAAGGGGCGTGATGTGTTTGTGTATGTGTCACAGGTGATGGCTCAGGTGTTAAAGGGTTAAGGACATTCAAGGAATGTAAAATAGTGTGAGATGTGTGTGTGTGACAGAGAAGCTGAACAAAGTCAAAAGGCCTTGATGGAATAATTTAATTTTAAGTGATTTTTCTTTTTTTTTGTGCAAATAAAAGCTAAAATGGAGCTGCGTTCACACAAAACGTGATTAGCGCATTGGGGCGTCCAGTTTTAACGTTGAGTCTGCAATGTGATTTGAGGGTACGGCACATCGGTTTTTAGCGCCCTGTCGCGTAGAGTTAAAAATGTTGAACTTTGGCGAGGTTGAGGCATAACGTCAACCAATCAGTGACTCATTGACTTTGGGCATTTCTTTCTTTTGATTCACTCAATTCAGTTCGATTCAATTAAGTTTTGAGTTTACATGGTTTGCACATTTTGACACATTTGTTTAGAAATACATTAATAATCTAAATGTTTTGAAGATATTCGTGTTATTTTGATACAGTTCACATGCTGTAAAATGTATTAGCGAATCAATAATGAGAATTTTAATAGCATACAGTGTTGCATGGATTATCAAATGGAGAAGCTCCAACAATTGTGCTGTCTCTCCAGGAAAGGGTTTCAGTTTGGCCACTAGGTGGCGATCGCGCTATAGCATTACACCTTATTCCAGAAAAAGGAAGAAAACAGTGCTTTAGACTACAAATGGTTACTTAAAAAATATTTCCTTAAAAGAGTTTGGAAAATTCCTGTCTGTGAGTTTATAAAGATGCTCATTTAGTCAGCGATGTATGTTTAGGTCGACCGAGCGTTAGCATTAGCCGTCCTATGGGAAATCCCATTATATGTTAGCATCAAGCTACCATCATGATCGATCTCTAATTTTATGGATCAATTATTGATCTATCAAGCTTCGATCGAATAATTGATTTTATGAACCCAGCCCTAGTTTTATGCAGTTGGTGTCTTTTCAGAAACTACACAGGATTCTTAAAAAGAGGGATATTTTTTAAAGTGTTTACATTTTCTAACACAGGTGTAAGAAAGGGTATACAGTTATAACCAATAAATCCACTTTGAATTTCTAAATCAAGATCAACTAAAAATCATAATTCCAAACAAATGTGTGGAGTTAAATCAAACTAGCAGCTTTTCTTTCCACCTGTTTGTTTGTTAGCATCTGCTAGCACATCCTCCTGACGGGCGCGTGCGTGTCTCCACAGGTGAGCCTGGACGCTCGGGTTCGGGAGGTCATCAACAGGAAGATGCAGGAGCCCACGCCTCACACGTTCGAGGACGCCCAGCTGCAGATCTACACGCTCATGCACAGGGATTCCTACCCACGGTTCCTCTCCTCCAACATTTACAAGTCGCTCATCCACGGCGGCTCGCGCACCTCCTCGGAGTCTTAGTCCCACCCCTCCTTCCACCATCCCGCCGGACTGCTGTCACAGCGTTTCAACTCTCCTCTCAAACACCTTCAGTCCAAAACTTTTCTACCACATTCTCCTTTTCTTCAGATCCAGAAAATCTCCAACTTCTGCCACGGTTTGGCTTTGCTCTGTGCAAGTTCCCTCTTT
>NC_050518.1:23344338-23348129 GCF_002922805.2 Oryzias melastigma | reverse complement strand
GCTAACAGAAACACTGTAGCAATCGCAGCCTAAACATTAACATTTATGTTTTTCCAGAAAGCCACACAAAGCCAAATTTTAAATAACTCATTTCTGTAATCTTCACTGAAAAAAATAATACTAAAACATTTCAAAAACTAGATCTATAGCATTACCTGTGATAATGCTAGTGTGAATGCTGTGAGCTGAATGTTGCTGCTGAACAGGCTAGTGCTAATAGCTGAAAATGCTGAAATTGGTAACTTAAAAACTCTGAAGCTAATAGCTGAAAATGCTAAAGCTAAAAGCTGAAATGGCTGAAGCTGATAGCTAGCTAAAATATTAGCCAAAAACAGCTAGCATGTTGCTGAAATATTAGCTAAACTCCAAAATAGCCCAAAAAATTGAGGAAAAGCCTAAGTTAACTTAAACAGCTAGCGTGAAAACTTCAAACTTCAAATTATCCAAGAAAAAGAAAAAAAAAACGAAATTAGCCAAAACAGATAGCATATAGCTGAAATATTAGCTAAACTTTAAATCAGCCTAAAGAAATGGTCAAATGTGATTCACTATTAAACCAATAGTCTCTCTTCTCCCATCATAGTTCAGACTGCAGAAGGGTGGAAATAAAAGTCACGTTCTATCTGGGTCTCGATCAGCCAGATTGAGAAAAATATATATCTCTGAAAGTGTTTGGGAGCCAGGACAAATATGGAGGCGGGCCAGATCAGCCTCACAGGCTGTAGTTTAGAGACCCCTGCTCTAAAGCCTCATTTCCACTGAGCGGTCCAGACTGGACTGGACCGCTCAGTGGAAATGACCCATTAAGCAGGACTGACTGTTACCATTTCCTGTCACCGTTGTTCGTAGGTCCATAAAAAAATGGAATGGACCCCTTAGGGGCGGAGCGTCTGTCATCACACGATGTAACCCAATGATTGGTGGGAAGGTTTTTGACAACAGCAAGTGTTCGACCTGCGCTTTTCCCGACTCAAGATCCAAACTCAACGTTTTGTCTTCTTTTTAATCTGTATTCTTCTCCTCCCGCAATCTTCTTGCAATGAATAATCCTTTACATACAGTATTCCCCGCTGTAGTCGCACGTCATCAGTCTACACCGTGTATGCACTTTGATGGTCCAACGCTCAAAGGAAATGCTCACTTCAATTGCCCGGACCATTCTAAACCGTTTCAAGAGGGGACTGGTCTGGTCTGTGCCACTCAGTGGAAACGAGGCATTAGGCTATGTTCACACCAGCCATGTGACGTGCGTTGTAGGAAACACTAAAGCCTTGTTTCCACTGAGCAGTACGGTACGAGATTTTGAGCGTTTCCATTGAACAGTTCGGACCCATACCTCTCCATCCGTTGTAGCTCCATAGTAAAATAGAACGGGACAGTTGAGGTGGAGCTACTGTAGCCACCCGTAGATTGGCAGAAAGTGATAATGACATTAGAAAGTACCAATATAGCGCTAAGCTAGTGTTTTAATTATCCCCTTAATGGCAATATTCTTCTAAGCAATCTTCTTTCAAACAACGTTAAATTCCTGTTTCACCTGATATACAAAAAGTAGTCCAAAAAGACGAGCTGCTGGATGACCTCCATTGTGGTTGCTTTTCTACAAAGAAGCAACCACACGCTAGCGGTCTACACCACCCATGCGCCGCAAAAACAAACTGCTCAGTGGAAGTGAGGCTTAACTGAGTGGAAATGCTAATAATTAACTGGACCATCCCGTACTACTCTTTCTGTACTGGACCGCGCAGTGGAAACAAGACTTAAAATAATGGGTTCTCGAATGTGGGTTAGGACCATGGCGTTCACACTGGACAAGCAGGGAGGGGCTTCTTCTTTTTTTTTTTTTTCTACTGTTTGCTAGTTCATGTCCGCCACCTACGTTTGGAAGAAGCTTGGTGCGAAATGTTAAAGCGATACAAAACTCATGAATCTTGGTTGGGTTCTTTTTCTTTCACAGCTCTATTCCAATATATGAAAGACAGAATTCCTCGATTTTCAAACATTTGATGTTAACGTGAATTAAAGGAGAGATCATCTATTAGTCAATACCAAATCTGAGTCCCTGATTGGTCCAAGTTAGACCTGGTTCAACTTTAAGCAGGCGTTTAATGGGAGCATGATTTCATAGAGCCCAAAAATGGTCGTAGAAACTTTCACATTTACACAGAATTTTCATTGAAAGTGGTCAATTGAACGTGCGTTTACCGAGGGCGGAGTGAACATAGCTTGAGTTCTGCTGTCATCCAGCACTCCGGCTAAACAAAAAGACCGTTTCAGAAAGAATCGACTCTCATTAGTCAGAGTGGTCGTGCAGCTGCGACTTCTCACTTTACACAGGATCTGTGTGAGCTCACGGAGATACCGGACCAGAACACTCCCTAACACAGGGACTCGACTCCACAGCAATTTTTAAGGGGGACTTCACATTGTTAACCCTTTAACGCTGGAGCTCTAGTGTTTATGTTCTTTGATTTATTGTAATTTTTTTAATTGTTAACATGATTCTATGGATCAGGGACCCTCTGTAACTTTTCAACCATTAACACAATCAACGTCATTCCAGTTGATTTTGAAGGAGAAAAGCGGCTTTTCACAGTATGTTAAAGATTTTGTATTGAAACGCTTAAAAAAATCAAATTTGAACGGCATTCTCTAAATACTATTTAACATCTTCATAAATCAAACTTTCTTTTAATTTGCAGTCTTTACATCTCCCATTTCTAAATCATTTCACCAGATTTCTTCA
This sequence comes from Oryzias melastigma, assembly GCF_002922805.2. Classification (NCBI taxonomy): domain Eukaryota; kingdom Metazoa; phylum Chordata; class Actinopteri; order Beloniformes; family Adrianichthyidae; genus Oryzias; species Oryzias melastigma. Next base: position 23,345,383 of record NC_050518.1, on the reverse strand, counting down.
TCTGGTGGTTACGTTTCATCTGAGTAAGGCTTTAATTGAACACTCTGTCCCAAGAGTTCAGAGGATTTCACCCAACTGTAGCTGGGATGGGCTCCAGCAACCCTGCATACCCAAAAGGGATATAGACGGTTACGAAAATTGATGGAATTCAGAGAAAGTCGAGCTGTGCATTTACTGTGCAGTAGAAATTAGTCAGAATTTCTCAAAAATTTATATATATATATATATTGTATATATGTATTTATATATATATCTAAGGTATATATACATATTTATGCATGTATGTATGTGTATATATATATATATATATATATGTATGTATTTGTATTTATCTACAGTATATATACATAAATATGCATGTATGTGTATATATATATATATATATATATATATATATATATATCTAGTCCGTTTCTAGATACTACTAGATGTATATATGTATATAGACGTGTACACACACATATATATATATTCCAATACGGTAAAAAAAAGTCTTATGTTAAGTAAATCTTCTAGACACTAAGACATTTTTTTCTTAAACTACATAGGATTATTTTACTATTGAAAAACTTTCTTGATGAGATTATTTTTTCTTGCGAAACAGAAAAATAAGTAAATTTTTCTGGAAAAAAGGGGCTTTTCACTTTCATAAGATTCAGTTTTTGCAACATGTTCTTTAAAAAGCGACGCCTTGGATCCATTACCAAAAGCTCTAAAACTTAAAAATATTAGTTTTTTTATCAAATTATCAAATATCAAATAATAGTTAACTGATGCAATATTTCGCTTTTTAAAGTGCGTTTGGTTGGTCCTGAGCTCATCATGGGCACCTAAACAAACAAACATTTTCTCATAAATTATGTTTTGGTTTATTTACAACAGAAAATAGACCAAAAATGTATGAGTTTTATAACTATTAAAAATACATGAGTGTTTGTTCCAACACTGAAAGTCTGGAGTTTGCCTCTGTGAGTACAGTAACGCACACACACACACACACGCACACACACACACACACACTCCAGGGTGGCGTACCTGGGCACTG
>NC_050518.1:23341574-23344022 GCF_002922805.2 Oryzias melastigma | reverse complement strand
CCTAAGTCTTTACTGGACTTGTCACTCAGAATGCATTTATCTTAGTATTGTTAATGTTATTTATTTTATATTTTGTTGAAACTGTGATTTTAATTGTACATATATAAACAAAAACCCTTGACCATGCAGTGAGAAGCAGCGTCGTCTGTTCAGTGTCGGCTAAGCTTTACTCTCAAGCTTGAACTTGATCTGTTGGTGCTAAAATGTGGTCCATAAATGATGCAGCTCATAAACATCAGATGGAACAGATGGAGATCAAAGGAAGAAATCAAAAACCTGCTAACCGGATCTTTCTGTGAATTATTTAAAAGTCTTTAAAAAACATGAAAATATTAGGACACAAATGACACGAAAACCCACACAACTTTACTTTTTACAGATTTTTATTTACTCTAAAAGCCTCAACATCCATTCACACCAGCATCCAGCGGTCATAATTTGGGGCATTAAAGTGGCATGAAAAGAGGGGATGAGAAATGAGTGGGTTCTTCCTTTCTCTTTGATCATTTAGAATCAACTGCAGAAAATAACAAATATTTGTCACAGGTTACTACAGCTCCAAATGATGGCAAGTTTTCTTTTTTTTCCCCCTCTGGCTTGATTGAGTTATGTTTTATACGAGTTACCATGGTAACCAGAGGTGTTGATTTCCCTGCAGAATAGACCATTATTGCTTGACACCGCTAAAGTCAGATTGGGGTTGGAGGCTGTAAGCTAGTGGGAAAGCGTGTAAAACAGAAAGCTCAGTAATGGGTCATAATCGTAATTCAAAGACAATAAAAGATGATTGGAATGGGTCTTTAACCCTTTAACTACCTGCTCAACCAAACTGTGGAAAACATTTAGAAAACTTTTTTATTTTATTTTCATTGTTTGTATTATGACCCAAGGTATGAACCCCTAAAGGGGAAGAAAAAAGAAAAAAAAATTAATTTTTTTTTTTTCTCCAGAAATTTAAATTAAAAAATAATAATTTTGGTTAGTAACCAATGCGCACCAGATAGTAACTGGTGCACATCAATTAGTAACCAGAACATATTTTTTTTTTATTCAATTTTTAGGTGTGCACCAGTAACTAACCAGAATTTTTGGGTGGTAAAAATTAAGGCAAGGCAGTGAAAAAAAAAATTCTGGATAGTAACTAATATACACCAGATAGTATTAGACATTAGATACTAACCAAAAAAGAATGTTTTTTACTTCATTTATTTATTTTTTGTGTCCCTTAAGGGGTTCTGTGCCAAGCCAATAAGCAGCAGAATAGTATAACCTTTTCTGATTTTTTTAAATTTTTTTATTTTTGGGGTAGTTAATGGGCTAAAACTGGATTCTGGTTTGCTTGCAAGTGAATCCTGATGTGGTTCACTATAGTGTAGATGCAAATGGACCCGAGAAAAAGAAAGTGATATACATTTTGTGCATTTCTTAAGAAAAAAAAGTAAGACTGCCTCTTGAGAGGATTTTTATTACTATGTCTCACTATTTACACGTTTTCAGAATAAAAGCTGCGGTCAGTTTTAGAACAGACGTGTTATCCACACTTTGCTCTGCGCTTGAAGTGAACAGATCCAGCAAACGCTCCGTGTTTATACTCCCAACAGCGTTCTCCTTAACACAGGCGCTGAGAGTTGAAGTTGGAAAATCTCCCGCCGGAGGTCATGTTCTTCCATCCTCTTCCTCCTGCTGGTCAGACGCCGTCACTTCTTCGCCTGTGACCTGCAGGCACGGCATGACCTCAGTCTGTTTTCCATCCCGGAAGAAGACGCCTGGCTCACCAGCACAGTGTGGTATATGACAGACCCCTTTCACCATGTGGAGGAGAAGAGCTCAGCTCTGTTTCCACAACAAACATTGGGAAGCTTTCTGTGTTCTGCTCTCACACCGTTTTTCCTCCCTGCAGTCGCTCACAGCAGCTGTCGTCCTTAAAAAAAAAAAAATCCAACTTTATGAGGATTTATTTCAAAGCTAAAACTCTTATTTCTGTTTCCGTTGTCAAATTTTGACACTTTCTTCTATATACTTCCATTCGTTCTTGTCTAAAAAAAGATTATTTGGTGTGTTTTCCCTCCTCTCTGTTTGTTGACACCACCCATATACTGCTGATCAGTAACGGATGGTTAAATTCCCAATCTTGCTCCACAGGTGAAAACTTGCCCGCCCCCACCAGGTTAACGTAACGTCCTTCTGACATCACTCTCGTGTGTGTTTGGGTCACAAAAAGAAATATTTTAGGTTACCTTACATTTGGAACATATCAGTTAGTTCATGTCAAAGGTGAACTTTCATACAAGGACAGAGAGTCAAAGCATGACTCAGTGGATCACAACTTTAAAGCTCGTGAACGTTGGTCTGTCAGAGTTTGCAGTGTCTTGGTTCGCTAATTATTTGAGAGGCAGAACCTAAAGAGTTAAACATGACGACAAATTTGTGAATGTTAATAAGGGGGTG
>NC_050518.1:23328485-23341103 GCF_002922805.2 Oryzias melastigma | reverse complement strand
TCCATAAAGGGGAGCCACAGGGCTCAGTATTAGAACCACTTTATTTTATAATCTACATAAAAAAAACTGAAGCCTATACGCATCTTTATGCTGACAACGCAATTATTTACTGCATAAGGTGCATTCACAGCAAATGCAAATTGGGCGGCGGAGGCGTCCAGTTTCCTTGTTAAGTCAGTAGTACAGCCACGCTTTCAGGTGAATTGAAGCCCCGCGGTGCGATTTGAGCGACTGGCGCTTTTTCCTTTATCCGTTTGAGCTGCAGGTTTACAGAGCTCATCCAGCTTCTTTTGGGCGAAGGCGGGATACACTCTGAACAGATCGGCGGCTTTTGCTCCCGCGGCGGAGCTCACTCGCCCAATATGGCGGCAGACAGAGAGCCGCTGCGAGGTGCGGAGGCTGTCGGCTCTCGCCTCACTGAGACATTTTAAACAGGAAAAAGTCCTAATTTTATTTTCTCTTCTTGGATTAATACAAAACAGTGAGCCTTCAAGCTCAGCCACAGAGACACAGAAACACTGTGAAAGCAGCTGTTATACAGAGACAGCCCCCTGTACTGGGAAAAACTTCAAACATGGAGACATGATTACCGATGTTTTTGTAGAACTCTTCACATTAAGGTGAGACATCCACAAACATAGCTGGTAGCTCCTCCCACATGTGGCAGCGGCGTCAGGAACACATTGACAAGCGGCGAGCAGTGAGTTCGCCACGTGGCGAAAGAGGGGCGGGGCACGCAAATTTTTTGCCCGAATTGCGTTCAGTCTTTACAGAAAGCTTTTGATAAAGTGCAACACACTTATCAAATTAAACTACTTTTAAATGCTGACAAACCCAAACTAATGTTTTCACATCATAGAAAAAGACCACAACATATACAGTGTCCACTCTCGAAGAAAAGGAAAATTAGGTTGTTCATCTGTATAAATATCTGGGTATTTTGCTCGCGACACTCTGAGTTTAAACTCCATGTTGAAACCCTAGTGGAGAAATTTAAACTAGTTTTTTTATATCGACATGTTTTTCTTTTAAAGTCAAAAGTTGCTACAACTTTTCTACCTATTTTAGATTATGGAGATCTACTTTGTATGAACACCTCTGGCAATTGACTTAGTAAGATTGATTCATTCTGGTTAATAATAATACAAAATGAGAAAACTCCATCTCCTTAAGCTGATCGTCACAAAGCTCCGCCTCACAGCTCTGGTAGTGGAGGCGTCTGGCTCCTCAGGAAGAGGACAGGAAGTGGATCAGCTTGAGCCGGGCAGGCTGTAAAAGCAGATTAGCATGTGGCGATCTTCACGGACGGACCAAACCAACGATAAAGAGGAAAACAGGAACTCCTGTCTACTCAACTTTAAGGCCTTTAGTTCTACGATTGTCCATCATCTATAATTACTTAACATAATGTAGTTTAATTAATTATAAAACAAGTTCACATTAGTGAAATTCTTTTTTTTAACTACTCTGAGTTTGACGGTCAATCCTACACACTGGCAGTTGGCGCCCTCTACAGGACACCTCCACTCATAGCTGCTTGCATCATGGAGACGAGATCCATCGTCTCCCCTCAAAGCTGCAGTGAAGAGAAACTCCTGCAACATCTGCTGCTGGTCATGTGACTCAAACTCTTCAGTAAGAGCTGAAGCGTGCAGGATGACCCCCCATGGGCTTTAGTGAGTGGGTTCAGACGGACGAGGAACCTAAATTCTGCTCTTCATTCTGAGGGACTGCTGCTGCTCCAAACTGGAACTCTGAAGTTTCACTGAACTTGTTTTTATTTCCTAAACAATAATTATGATATCAGCTGATCGAAGGATAACAGGATTGATTTCTGCTGGATTGAGCATGTGTGATGTTATCCATAGAAAATAAGTTACTTACATCTGGCTCCAACAAAAATGAAGTAAATGTAGTCGCCATTTTGATGCCATCATGTTAGTCAGACCTCATCAGGAAGCAGTGATTGGTCCGAGTCAGAAGTGTTGGACTCTAGGGCCGGCTTACGTCTGGTTTTCCAGAAATCCGGTCAGACTCGGTGCCGATTACCTGGATCAGGTGTGTTCTTCCAATGAAAAGCTTCAATGGCGGGTTAGTAGTGAGGCATCTGATTGGCCAGTTAATAACTTGAACTATAGAAATATCATTAAACAAAGTACTTTTAGCAAGAACATGTAAAAAAGGTATCAGAGCAAGAATATTTATTCTGACAAATAGGAGTATTTCTCTATCGAAGTATATAGGATTTTAGCTTTTCAGAGCCAGCGGCTACTTCCGATTAGGGACATGGAGGGGAGGGGTCACTCAGTCCAGTTCTCACAAGCTTTTATTTAAAAAAAATGGTTCCCAGTAGTGTTTTAATGATTATGAAGTTTTTAACCAAAATGCCACAACCTAAAGGTCTTAAAAAGCTATTTTTCATGTTGATCTGAAGCCTCTGTTTCCAAAATCTCCTCTGAGGGGGCGTGGCTTTTGGAGCTGAGTAGCTCCGCCCCTAATCCACCCCTGTCTGATTATGATAGCTATGTCTCGCTAACGTCAAACTTCACAGCTGCTGCATAAAAAAGTTTTAACAGACATGTTAAAAACTCAAAAACATGTTTTCATTGACCAAATAGTCAACATTATCTCTTCATACTTACAAACCTGAAGCAGGAAGTGAAGCCCAATGGATGTGGTTTGATTTCAGCAGTACCTTTATTACAGCATGTGTCAGTGCATCATAGCAAAGAAAGGCACATCCGTCGTCTCCACGAGGCGCTACTGCGATTAATGCGCGGCTACACTTTGAATCTGCTGTCAAAGTCTAAGTGCTCCGTACAAAATGAATTCAACCAATAGACAACATCAACTTGCATATTTCCTTACAAATAGTTTACAGTTGTTAGCATTATAAATATAAAAAAACTACAAAATAAAAAAAAGGTCAAAATGAAAATTATTACTTTTGAATCATTTCCGTGAGCTTGATTCCAAAGGGAAATCCTCCACATGGTCTTCAACAGAACTGGAGAAACAAAACATGGAGAGTTCGTTAGTTCAAGCTTTAGAACTTCATAAAGTTTGTTTGAGATTTTGTCAGATTTTGTCATTTTACATTTTTTTTTTGCAGTTTAAGGCACCACTTGCATGTGAATTTTGTATGATATTTAAAGGGTGACCAAACAGGGAAGTGGGAGGCTGACTCCACCCACCCCCATTGAACTGCAATATCTCGTTTCAACCTGTGGGGGGCAGCACATAGACGGTTTTTGACTATAGTTTCAAGAATTAAACAATTTTATTTTAAATTTATCAAAAAAATTGGCAATTAAAAAAAGATAGCAACTTTAAAGCCCTGTTTATATAGGTCTACAGCCAGAAAAAGTTGATTCAGAGCTGTTAAAAAATGTTTATTTTTCCACTAACAGCCACTTGAGGGCACTGTAGCCTTGTGTTATCCATCTAAATGAAAATGTGAACTGTTAACAGCAACTTAAAAAGACCACTAAGAAAGACTGAACAAAAATTCTCCAAAAATAAATTATACTCTGTGGATTACAAACTACAAATATGAAAATATGTTGCCAAGAACTGGAATCAGACAGAAGAAAAAAAGTTTAAAAATGAGCCAGAAACTGTAGGGATTGCTGATTGTTAATTTGTCTCCTCGTACTCCTTTACATTACAAAAGGAAAGCGAAATACATGCTGATCGTCACAATAGGTTAAATAAAGTATCAGTTCAGAGAAAGTTCTCCTCTTACTGTTTGTTTTTGTCCAGATGATGAAAGAAAAGTATGTTTTAAAGAAGCCTGTGGAGTGATACAGAACATTTGGGCTGTGTGACCGGAACTTCTTTTTTTGGTGGGCATTATAACTGCTTTTTAATCCACACCCAACAGCCAATCAGAATCGAGCATTCACTCACATCATGATATAATGCTTTTTAAGTCCTTATTTCAGTTTAGTTAAATATAAAACGTTTTCAGGATCCATAGACAGCCTGTATTTTGTTCCATTGAAGTGTAGCTTCTGAATTGTTCTTTACTATGCAGAGTGGGTAGTGAAACTGATAGTTTCTGCTGCCACCTTGTGGTGAGATCATGCATGACTGCCTTTATCAGAAAAGCTGCAGAAATCTGGAAAAAGTAGAACCAGACGAGGTTCACGTTTTAAAGAGCATCAGAATGAGGATTCTTGTGTTGTTGAAGTTAAGACATTTCCTGCATCCCTGAAGCCCCGCCCTCACCTTCCACCGGTTGCCGCAGCCGTTACACAGAACAAAGGTGGTCATGGGCTCGTCAGCGCTGCGGGTCTGCACCTGTCACACAAACGCGCAGCAAGGTTACGAGGGGGAGCGGCTCCACGCGCCGCGTCCGGGGTTGTGACGGCGCAGACCTGCGTGTACGTGCAGTTCTTCCCGTGACACTTGCTGCAGACGAACATGTCCGTCTCCGTCCCTCCCACCTTGGACAGCTGATGCTCTCGGATGGACTCTTTGGTCAGAGCCTCTCGGATCTGCTTCAGCTCGGCGCTCGCCATCTCCTGGACTCAGAAACGCAGAAGCCTCAAACGTTGTGTTTCAATAGGAAAGTAAAACTAAATGTAGACAAGAATATTAAAAAAAAATACTTAAAAAATGTAAATGCATGGAAGAACATTGAATAAGCTTCCATACAGAACACCTCGGTGGGAGACGGACAGACAGACCTCAGCAGTCATGCTGGCGATGCGCTGAGCCGAGATGTTTCCACACAGGACGTTCCGCCGCAGGTCCGGATTCTTCTGGTCTTTCAGGTTGGAGATGCGGCTTCGGAGGCGAGCTTTATATTTCATATCTGTGGATTTAAACTCCTGGAAGATCTGTGAGCGCCAACGGTCAAGATCCAAAAATAGACCAGAGAACACACAAACCAAGACTCTGTTAAACACACACAGAGACGGTGTGACTCTATTACACCTTCAACGTTAAACTTGTTTCTTCACTTATTTTAGAAGACAGAGAATAGAATGTAAATGAACACACAGCTCTTGCAGCTGGAAGGATATGATCCTCAATCTGCGCGGCGAGGTGGTCGCAGTCCACGCCGATGGTCTTGTAGTCATCTGGAACAAAAGCGGCGAAAGGGCGATTTGAAACCTCAATTCTAGATTCTCATGACAGCAGTCACCACAGCGGTGGTGGAGCGTGCAGGTAGACGTCTAAGATTCTCACCGTCTGTCTGCAAAGCCGCCACCAGCAGCTCTCGACACTTGTTCCTCACGCTGTCGCTGGTGACGGGGGCGGGAGGGAAGGAGGTGATCAGGGGGAGGGTGGGGGTAGAGGGAGTGGTCGGCGTTGTGGGAGTGTCTCCAGATTTCCTGCTGCAATAGTGAAACAAACATTTGAAAATCAAACTCGTGTAGAGTTCTGGAGTTTGAAATGACAAAGGAACAAACCGATACTTTAATCATCAGTTAGTACATCAGCTGATTTTGTCGCAGAGAAAAAAAACCTCATTGTGTTGCTATGCAACACTTCACTGCCAGTAATGTGTAGCACATCGTAGATATGAAATGTTGCTTTTCTCCACGTCAGAATCCACTGATTTACTTTGAATGGTTAAGCACAAGTTATTTAGGTCTCGCCGGCAACTTCTCCGCTGTTAAAGGGTTAACACGTGATATGGCTCCACCTTCTCTTTCCAAACTTAAGGCAAACCCAATGTTGCAGTTTCTCAAAAGACCACTTGGAGGCAAATGGTAAATGGGATATACCTGTATAGACAAATGTGATCTATGGTGGTCCTGAAGGGTCACAACACATTATGTCAAAACGGAAATCGCACTGCTTTTGTTCTGAAGGTCGTAAAATCTTCAGAAGTAAGTAAAAGAAAGGGAAATGTTTATTAACTCTTGGTACCCACCATTACAAATGTTGATTAATGAGTTTTTGCACATTCGAGGTTTGTAGTCTCACCACCATAAACATTTTTTACCATTAATTACTTACTTCTGAAGATTTTACGACCTTCACCGCTGCTTCCATCTTGTATTTTCCTGCCGCAGCTCACCAACTGTGACGTAACTTTCTGTTAGCCGCTTAGTCCGATGGAAACTTCAGAATAAAAGCAGTGCGCCCTCCGTTTTGACATAATGAGTAGTGACTCTTAAGGACCACCGTAGTAATCCAACTTGACACCATAAACAACCTTATGTACATTCTGTTCCGTTCTACTTTTTTTTAAATGAGTCATCACAGTAGGGTGATTTTGGAGAGGGGACACAATAGGAAGAATTACGTATTGTGCTCTTAAAATGAAAGTATGAAAGTGTTTAGCTGAGAAAGTATGTATTTATGTTAGCCTGGGGGCGGAGCTAGCAGCACAAACTCTTCCTGAAAGGGGATGTTCTCTATATGTAGCCAATGATATGAAGGTGTTTTGTCTTTTGAATACATAGCTTTAGGAAAAATATCTATTTGTGGATCTCCAAAGGTTCTCAGCTTCTGCATGAGCGAGGATGGTAATCACCAAGTAGACCCCTCAGAGGTTTGTCTTGAAAGTATTTGTCTTTGTTTTAACAATAGCTGCGTTTCCATTACACATTTGCGTAAAACTTTATCGAAATTGTAGGAATTTCAAAAACACAGTTTCGATACGACTGTTTCCATTAAATCATAATTTAGCAATAAAGCACAAACCAACTCACGATAAGTCATTGAAAACACAGCAATGGATGAGAACTAGTATTTTTTTTTATTTGATTGACTAAAAGGGAGCATTTGGGTGACGCCACTACAGCCCAGCTAGTCCATTGAAAGTCTCAGATGCACATAAGAAGTAGTATTTAAAATAATAACCATTCTAAGTGAGCAGCTGGACCTTTCTTCTGTTTAAAAACACGACAGAATCTATTCAAGTTTCTGTCACAGCTCTCGCTCTCATCCTCAGAGGAGACTTCCGCATCTAATTCAGGCTGCAAGCCGCAAAAGTCCAGCGACAGATGAAGCAAAGATGAAGCTTTGGTTGGTGATTTCACGGAGGAGCTGCACGATTCCATATGATGCGCAGCTTATAATGAGCTGTGTCGCCACCTCCTCCAAGAGCAAAAACTTTTTTTTTTTTAGAAAAATGCCATTTTTTTTCGAAATTGTGGCGTTTGTATTAAGAGAATTTATGATCAAAAATCCAGTTAGAAAATGTCAGTTAATGGAAACGGCTATTCTATGATCTGTTGCATAACAGTGCTTTGATTGAATGGTCCAATCCAGTTTATCATCAGGTTCTTGTGTGATTATGTATCTATTAAGTTTATCTTGAGATTCTCCACAGACCTTTTCCCACTGCTGCCAGAGTCGCTGGAGGTGGACGATGACCTCACAGGAGAGCCCTCCTTCTTCTTCTCCTTCTTCTCTGATTTCCCTTCTGAACCATCTGTGAGACGTGACCAAAAACCACACAGTCAGGCACGACACACACACATGGACACGTTTCCCTCATGGGTTTTCTGTCAGTACCTGCTTCTAGACGTGAAACCGTGACCTCTGCAACCTCAGCATGATCTTTCTCAAATCCACTAAGACCCAAAAAGGACAACTGAAAGCAGCTAAACACACACCTACCCAGCAGTCTTTTCCAGGATTTGATCAGAGATTTGGCCAGCGTCTGAACCTCTTCATCGGAGCTCTGCTTCCTCACTGCGTTCACAGACATCCCGACTCTGGTCGACTACAAACAAGGACCAAAAGAACGTCAAAAACCTAACACTGAAACCGCAGAACTCTTTCATATTTTAGTCTCATATGAGGAGAGATGGGGGGTAAAAAGTTAAGATCTGTATTTCACTGGATGCTGGTGAACTCTCTCTGCAGACATGTAGACGGAACTACTGTCGCTCACCTGCAGAGTCTCCAGGGACATCTTGATGTTTTGCAGTTCCCTCAGTAAATCAAGAGCACCATCCTAAAAACAGAAGAGGTCCATGTAACAGCAAACACCAAACGTTTCAGATACTTGTGATCCCACTCAGCTGGTGTCATCGTTTGGCAGAGTCTCCATCAGTGTGGCGAGACGCTGCTAAAACATTTAAGTCCCACACAAAGGGACGTTAGTTTGGATCGTTGTTGGGAGAGTCCAGTCCCTCCAGAATAGGGAGTCAATCGACTAATCGTTGATAAATTTTCATGATTAGTTAACTAATTATTCGTAAACGTAACGTAAAGACTTGATCCCTTTGGAGAGCAGATGTTCCCTTCAGCAGAGGAATTTCACCCCAATGGGGTAGAGGTTGCAGGGATGCGCAGAAAACATTTAGCTAATAAGTTTGCGCTAATGCTAGCTTAGCTTACCTAGACGATGATCCCTCTACAGCGTTATCTTTCTCTGTCCCAAAGTGCTTCCTCTTCAGGTGTTCATGCATCCCTGTAGTGCTGCCATGGAACACAAGTTCTACCTTGCAGACATTGCTTTGGTCATTTTTGTCTTTGATTTTTTTTATTTTTCACACTTTCAAGAGCCGTTGGCGTGTTGTTATGGTACCAGTGTCTTCCTATAACATCCCTAAGAATCCGGATTAGGACTACTGCACATGTGCATCAAACACAATGGCAGATGCACTGTAATTTTGACATAAAAAAAAAGACTAATCGACTATACATCTAAAAATTAAATTGTCTAGTCGTCGATTAGTCGAATAATTGTGGCAGCCCTACTATGGTCAACTTATCGGTAGCTTTGCTTTTGCAATTCACACCAGACATATTTTTCCACGAGGGTCGACAGGCGTTTCTGCTAGAGCTTTTTTTTGTTTTTGTTTTTAGTTAATGACCTAAAAATATGACTCCATGCTTCTGCTAAGAAGCAAGTAGTTATTAGGCCTACACTTCTTTAATTTATTTGTTGTTGAGACACACAGAGAGGTGTGTATGTGTGTGTATATTTATTTTCATGTCTAAAATTTGTTTAGATACAAAAACATGATGGCATTTGTCAATCACTGTATTTTATTGTGAAAAATTGGTTATATTTTGAAAATAAACCAGATTTTCTAATGTACCTTGATGTAACTTCCTGTCAGAATGGACACGGATCGCTCGCGTACTAAACAGACCAGACGCCAAAATGATCCGCTGCGAGGTGCGAGTCGTCCGTGGAGGACCGCGGCGCTCCGCGCCTGGTGTGAACTACACCATAGGTTAACGGGGGAGCCGAATGGAAGAGGCCTCTGTTCCGCGGCGCTTCCGCATCCAGTGTGAACCAGGCGTAGCTCGTCGCGGGAATGGGCAAGAAACTTGGTTTAATTCTTATTTCAACATCCTTAAATCTTTTTTCTCTTCATGACTGGGCTGGATTAAGCTATCTGTCTAACTCTGAATGTTCCTGAGATCTTCTCTACATTTTAGTACTTTTGACTTCAACACTACAGTCTATGCAAATGAATTGAAAATATATCTTTTCAAATCCTTTTTAACCACAATTTGTCCTCCAAGACAATTGTTGATCTTCACAGTTTTTAAATAGTTTTAGTCCACATTTAGAGGCTTAAAAAAATCTTCTTAGATGTTAAAAATGTTTGTCACGAGTTTTAGAAATGAGAATTTCCTAAAGGCTAAAAAAAATTAGTAGATATTCCAACGATAGGGTCCTTCCCTTCATTTTAACTAAATTCAAGAGGGATTTTTTTGTCTTAGAGGGTGTGAGGGGGCGTGCTGAATTATGAAATGACTGGTAAACCTTTTTTTTAAGGAGGTAATTGTAAGAATTACTATGGAAAACAATTTAATTTAGTTCAAATGTAATGAAATGACAAAGTTAGGATAACAGATTCCAGGTGTGCGTGTTGGAAGCGCAGCTGCTGTCAGGAGGAACCAACACGCCCGTTTCAATCGACCACAGCAGATTTCTGGTGGAAAAGCCCGACATTCTTCAGCCACAGGCTTGTAAACAGCACTCTGTTTCCAGAATGTTCTCCATTTCAGCGTCAAAAACGAAGCTCATCACCTGACGCTGTTCTCTGTGCGTTTCCCACGGATGCAGCCTCTCGTTTGCTCTCACCGTGCTCTCCTTCTGGACCATTTTGTCCAGCTTTTTGGCGATGCGCTCCACTTCCTGGTTCTTCGCCATGTCGAGCCGTGGTTGTGTCGGTCAGTTCTGTGACTCCGCGACGGAAAATAGCTCCATTTATGAAGCACAAAGTGCTACTCTCACTCCGTTTTGCTGTCCTTCTCTTTACGCAGCCTTCCCTCTTCTCCCCGAGCCGATGCCTCCCTCCCGCTTGTCATGGTGTTGCCGTGTGGCATGATGGGAGATGGAGTTCACGTTTTAAAGGAGCCACAGCAATGCTATCCCGGCTGCTCTATCCCTACATTGAATGCAAGCAGTAAAATAAGTAACCATGCAAATATTTTAAAATAAATACTTTTCTAACATACTACAATTTGTTCCTCCAAAAATAAAATAAAATTCAAGGTTATTGTTATCCTATTGTGTCTGTTTTATCCCAAATTATGTGATGTAATCAATTTAATTAAATTTCTCTACGTTTATCTATTTATCTTTTTTATGAAATGTCCAGAATCTAACAATTTAAATGGCATACAACTGAATTCTTCATTATTAATTTTCAAAAATTTACCTCACAAAGTGAAACATATAAATAAATGACAGAAGACTTCCCTTTGTAGTCTGCCTCACTTTACTCAAATGTATTTTTATTTCATTGTTTTTTTTTGTTTGTTTGTTTTATTCTGTGTTTGCTCCTTCTGTTTTTGCAGATGATTTTTTTTATAACTTTGTCTTGCCATAAATGTTTTCCACTGTTTTGCCACTTAATTAAACTTTTTTTTCCACAACTAATGACTGTAAACAAAACAAGCATCACAACAGATGCATTCAAACCTGAAACATGCTCTTTCCAGAGACACTGTAGGTCATGCTGCACAATTTACTTTTTATCTACATTTCTATCTTTCTGTGTTTTGTTCCATCCATCCATTTTCTGAACCTTCTGGGAGTAACAGGGTTGTTGGAGCCTATCCTAGTTACTGTTGGGTGAATGTTTGTTTTATTCACGAAAAATGAACAACAGTTTTTTTGTGTTTATTATAATAGTAACAATAGCATAAATACAAATCAGTGTGGAATCAGTTGAATCAGTGGAAAATTTGATGGATCATCTTCTCATTGCTGAGACTTTAGCGTGAGCATTTTTTTACAGACTCAGAGACAGTTACTTTCCCAAAGTTGTCATTGTGTTGAGCACTAATTTTTCACTACAAGCCACCTGATTTGTGTACATTTTTGTCTGCTTTTATTTAAAATTAAGTTCTATTTATGTCTGTATTTTGTGTCCACTTTAAAGGGTACAGTTTCTGAATGTCTATGTATAGGCTTTCTATTCTATTCTTCTCCTAAGTGATGTAAAATGTTCCTTTAATAGGGTCATAACTTAGGGCTGCAGTGGACACTGGTGGTATTTCATGATTCAGTCTTTGCTTTGCAGATGTAAACATTGTGTTGTTTTGTTTTGTAACTTTTCCAACAGCAAAAGCTCATCTCTTAAACCTCAGAGTTGGTTTTTCCCATGAAACCAGTACCAGTTTGGTGTGGAGCCAATCACAGATCTGAGCTCACTGCTAAGAGGAACAAACAATCCTTGTTTTCTTTCAGAGGGGGAGGATTTTGACTCCTCAGGGCTCACATTGGTGCATTTAGACAAAAGTGAACATGATTTTGAACGCCATGATTACATATTTTCCCAAAATGAACATGCAAACAATTTGCCTCTGGAAAAATGATTCCTTTGACTTCCAGAGTTCAAAGAAGTCAAGTCAAGACATAAACTGTAATTACACGCACGAGGTGTTTGATACATTTTTCCTTTCAAACTTGAAACATTTACAAAATCTTTTTGATAAATCATGAAAATTATGTTATATTGTTTTGTTTACAGTGTTTGAATTTCTGTAGCACATACACACCTTTATTTTGAAAATTAAAGTTTCCTTTTTTTGTTTTATGCTGGTCTTGCCAGCTTGAATTTGATAATCAACTGAAAGTGAATTTCAAATATTATTTTTTAATTGTGAAGAACCTTCAATTTAATTTAATTTATATTGCCCAACATCGCAAAAATTGGGCTTCATGGCAGTAATTTTACAGAAGTAGAAGGTCGGTCATAAAATATAAACAATAGCTCACTGCTAAACTAAACAAACTTGTTATCCCTGCGCTTAGACCCTCCATTCCGATAAGGAAAAGCTCCAAAAAAACCTGATTCAGGAAAAAAAGAAGAAGCCTTAGGGATGCTAACATGAGGGAGAGATCCTATCCCAGGATGGACAGGCGATTTACCAGAACTGTTAAAGAGGAATTAGCTCATCTAACTCTACAAATAGTGTAGCAGATGAGCTTCATCCAGATGGGCTGGGGCAGGGGTCTGCAACCTGCGGCTCCAGAGCCACATGTGGCTCTTTTATCTCTCCATGGTGGCTCTCTGGCTGAAGAAAAATAAAACAGTAATTTTTCAAAAAATTTAGCCTTTTAGCGTCTATTTTAGCAACATTTTTTGTCCACTGGAGGTTTTAGGCTAATTTTGAGTTTAGCTAATGTTTTAGAAAAAAATCCTGATGTTTTCATTTGTTATCTGCTGAAGTTTT
>NC_050518.1:23322011-23328326 GCF_002922805.2 Oryzias melastigma | reverse complement strand
TAGCTAATATTTTAGCAATATATGCTAGCATTTTTGGCTAATTTGTTATCTACTGAAGTTTTAATGCTAATTTGGAGTTTAGCTTTTCTTTTAGCAGCATGCTAACATTTTTTGGTTGATTTAATTTGCTGAGGAATTTTATGCTAATTTGGAGTTCAGCTAATAATTAAGTAACAAGCTAGATTTTTTGCTAATTTGGCCTCTACTAGAGGTAAAAGGTAAAGATACGGCTCCTTCTAAGTCTTGATCAGTAGAAAACGAGACCAAATGGCTCTTTTACTGTTAAAGGTTGCCGACCCTGGGCTAGGGGACAGCTGGGAATGCGAGACGTGCCAGAGGCGAGGTCCACTGCCAAGACCAGATGAGCCACCTTGAATCTCTCCCACTTCGAGATGTGAAACGAGCCTGTGACGAGGTCCACTGCCAGGAACAGGAGCTCCGACGAGCCTCCTGGAAACTGAAGTCTCTCCCGCTCTCTCCTACAACATATCAATCACACTGAACCAACAAAGGCACGCAGAACTAATTGAGAAATAAATAATAAAGAATAGAGGAGAAGTAGATGAAAATAGAGGACAGAACTCCATCACACCATACTTTCCAGAGCTTCTAACTTCTAGCAGCTTTCTATGTTAATATGTAGAGAATCTAGATATCCTGAAGACTTTAAAAGTGCTGATATCTGGATTTGTGGCACACCCTCGTGCACAGCTGCTCTCAGCCTCTGGTACATGTTCATTGATAATTATCCATCAAATTATAGAGCATCAACCATTCTGTGTGACTCCAGAGCTCATGTGACTCTTCATCAGCACTCTAACCGTCCTGGTTTAAAGTGAAAAAGTCATCAGACGAATAAATAGAAAACTCTGAGACACAACAACCTGCAAGTGTAAGGAGTAAAACTTTTGACAGAATAATGCGTATCTGTTTTTTTAGATGAACTTTGAAAAGTTGACATCAATGTTGGCTGTACAGACAGCATGATGAAGACAGAAGCCCTGAAACATGTTGTAGAGCAGACAAGATAAATTAGTCATTACAGCAGAGAGAGAACAGAAAACAGTGATATTAATAACTATTAAACACATTTAGATAAAGTTCATTTTCTTTGAAAATTCTCAGTTGATGTAATTAAAAGAGTAGCCGCCAGAGGGCGCCCGTGTACTGCATTTGACACCGTTACCACGGCAACAGATACACCAACAGAGGCTGCTGGTTTTCTCCGTGAACTCATTGTTAAGAGAACGGGGAAAATGTCTCAATTTGACGCAGAAAGAGATATCCAAAATATAGTCGGGGAGCTCGTGCAGGAGTGCACGAGGCGGGGGCACGTGCTGACAGAGACTCTAGTGACGTTTATGGTCAGTAAACCCGGAAAACGTCGGCAGATGCTGCCTCATACAATTATTTAGCATCTTCACCAGTTTGTCCTAAATGTCTTCAGGTGAAAGCTGTCATTCTGGACCCTACGAACGGCATTGATGCTGAGAGAAAACTCACAGAACAAGACACCGAGAAGCTTAAAAAGGTTATTGCTTGTTTTTGTTTGTTTGTTTGTTTGTTTGTGTGGAGCTTCTTGAAGGTGTGAGGTGTCCTTTCTCTTTTTGCAGCTGTGTCTGGAGAAACTTCTGGAGAAGGGCAGCCCATCACTCGACAGCATCAAAATGCAGCTGTATTTCTACATGAATTACACCTCTCAGCGTCAGTACAATTCAGAATTGTTTGTCCAAAATAAGTCTAAAATAACTAAATTTAATATTTAAGATAACTATGGCACAGTATTCAGAGTGAATTGTACATTAAGAATATATATAAATATATTTTAAAAATGACATTGTTAGATTAAAAACACTTGAACTCTGTAAAGCCTACAGAAATGACAAATTATTTCATTTTTTAATTATGATTTTTAAACCCTGTAATGGAATTAGCAAAATTATCATTTATGAGATGTTCAGATGATTTGAGAAGTTTTTGTTCAAAACAATGTTAGTTTAAGATGCAAAAATAGACATGAGTGTTCAGGAAAAAGCACTTTATTCCTCCTCTGTCTTTATATTGGTCAACACATTTGATAACATGTTGTAACTATATCGTATTATAAAAAAATAATGACAGAATCAACACAATTTATATTTTATAAGTACAGCATGAAATCATTTAAAGAAAGTATTAACAACAAATGAGTTATTTTCATCATAAAGGTGTAAAAAATTTGCAAAATGTTTTCCCGCCAAAAATGTATTTAATGTTTCATGGAGGCAGCCATTTTGAAATGAGCAGGGAATTAACTCTTACTGGTCCTAGAGCAGTGTTTTCCAAACTTGTTTTGTGCCTAGGTACATTTTTTCCGTTGAAATAATTCCTGCAGCACACCAGCATCCAAAAATGTAAAAATAAAAAAAAATGAGGCAGAAAAAGTTGGAAGTAGCAAATGTTTTCCTAAATATAGTAATAAAGGTGCCTGAAAAAGGCATCATGGGAGATGTAGTGCACAAACTGACAATGATCTCAAGCAGACTCATGTCTATGGTCTTTATTTTTCTTTTATCACTTTTTAAACAATGACACCGGATCCCACTGGAAGCTACGACGATAGCTACAAGCTTTAGCTGTTATTTTTGTTGGATTTGAGAGACTTTAAGGAAGTGAGGACGTTAACCACTTCTGATTGGTCAGATGGATGACATGTGATTAAGCCTCCAAGAATGATCGGCGGAAACAAGTTGAAGGGGTGTCATACACTGTCATTCTTATCAGAGTCGTTTTCAGAATCAAATAAACTAAAAAAAAAGTATCCTGTTATCTTGCATGTTTCAAACTACTGTGTTAAATCAGGGCCCATTTGGATGAACACAGAGCTTACATCCTGGCGATGGGAAATGTTTTTAGATAAGCACACCAGAACATCTCTCACAGAACACTGGTTGAAAAACACTGCCCCTAAAGGAATGTTGATGAACTGCAGGATAGAAAACATGGACCAAATTATATACAATTGGCTTTTAAGTAAAATTTTGGTCATCTTAATGACAATGTTTCATAGTTTGTGGTCCATTTTACAGTTTTTTTCTTTGAAGACAGATATAACTAAAATATTTTATCTTTGCAGGTGAGTTTCTCAAAGAAATCCATGTCAGTCTGGATTCTCGACTGTGTCCGCTGAGTCGGCAGATAACAGACTGCAGAGTGAAAACCAGCCAAGAATCTGACGCGGTTTACAGCAGAATTATTACTTACATCTTGCTGCAATCTTCCATGGGCTCACCCACAGACGTGGACAGCGTACAGGAAGTTAAAGGTCTGACTCTGTTTTACGATCTACGCAGAACTTCAGCCGGTCTTTTGCAAAGGCTGCATTAATGGCAGCTACCTTCACTTTGTCCTTTGGACCTAAATTTGCACACAACTTGAAGTTGTACAAGTTACGAAAACGTTTTTTATAAAACTGCTTTGACATGAATTGTATTTTTTTTTTAACAGAAATTCATGTATTGATTGTCTCAAAGGGACTTTTTTCTGCTTCATCATGCTAAAAAAAAAGCACAAATATGAGATGGAAGTACAAAACACATGAAATAACGAAATCATCTTAGTTATAATGGAGCCACATGCATCACAATTAAGATCTGAATGTCCGTCTGAACATGGATTTCCAGTTCAAGCCTGAAAAAAGTTCTATGAATATGATTTGTTAGCAAGAGATTAAATCTGCTGT
This sequence comes from Oryzias melastigma, assembly GCF_002922805.2. Lineage (NCBI taxonomy): Eukaryota > Metazoa > Chordata > Actinopteri > Beloniformes > Adrianichthyidae > Oryzias > Oryzias melastigma. The sequence continues at coordinate 23,324,605 of NC_050518.1, read as the reverse complement.
ATCTTTTCAATGAGTCTCCAAACAACCATCTAATATAAAAGCCAATCAAATCCAACCTCACTGTCAAGTGGAATGTTCTAGTTTCTCCTGAATGTCTAAAGCGATGTTCACAATGCCCTCTGAAACATGTGTTCAGGCGTAAACACACATTTTGGCCTTTTGTGTTCAAAAATCTTGCATTCACACATGGCTACGCAAGTTTCTACGACCATTTTTGGGCTCTTTGTACAAAATGCGCTACCGTTGAACGCATACTGAAAGTTAAACCAGGTTGAACTTTGACCTATTAGAGACTTGAATTGACGGCATGCCAACCATTTAAAAATTGATCAAGGAGGAGACATTAATAATTGCGGTGTGTGCTAGGCCAGAATTATATGACACAAGTCTTTAAAATATGGAAATAGAGCTGTGAAAGATAAAGCCTGGAGCAAGATTTGCTAGATTAGCACTGCGTCAAGATTTTGCACCAAAACTGTAGGAGGTGGACATGTGCTAATAAACAGTAGAAAAAGAAGAACAAGCCCCTCCCATCTCGTTCAGTGTGAACACCACGGGCTAAATGCAGGTTTAGCACATTCTTGAACACGCATCAAATGTGAATGTCTGAATAAATCTCATTTTAAAAGCAGTAAATATTCAAAATGCTCTTTGCTCATGATGCACCTGATGACATCGTCTACTTTATGGATTGTCCAACCTTTTTTGTCCCAGCTGCCCTTCAGAGTATTTTTCCTCAGTCTGAGCTGAGGTCCTTCATGTTTCTGCCGAAGAAAAAGAAGGAAGAGCAGCTCCAGGAGCTCGCCATGATCTCCACGGGGATACGGCTCTTCAACAAGGCCAGCCAGGACAGAGAGGGGCAGTTTGACATCCGAGAACTGTGTACTGATCTTTCATTCTCTCACTTCTCTGGTGAAGTCTGCTTGGATCTGTGCTGAACTTAGTTTTCCTTAAATTTGATCGTGTTAATTTCAGTTCAGTTTAAACATCTGTTCACTCTAGATCACGTGTCAAATTTGAGGCCCGGGGGACGATTCTGGCCCGCCGAATAATTCTATCTGACCCTCCAGATCATTTTATTTTATTGTTATTAATGGCTCCATGTTATCTTACTCTCATTTCTAACTTGTATCATTTTGACAAAATATATTTTTATAGAGTGTAAAACATTGAAAGTTATTTAAGGTTTAAGTTAAATTATTCTGGAATAATATTCCTGCCTTTTTATTATTCAGAATTATTTTAAGAAGTTACAGTATTAAAGTTTTTAAAAATTGGCATTCTGATAGCTTTTTGGACTGTTTTTGCCCCTTTTTGCTGTTTATAAGTTTAGCTAATATTTCAGCTACTTGCTAGCTGTTTTGGCTAATTTAAACTTTTTTTTCAAGTTTTTTAGAATGTTTTTGGAGTTAGGATTATATTTACAAGGTAGCTGAGTCGACCAATTTATGCTTTTTCAGCTTTTTAGGGTATTTTGGAGTTTAGCTAATATTTCAGCTACATGCTAGCTGTTTTGGCTAATTTAGACTTTTTTTCATTTTTTAAGCTATTTTTCAGCTACATGCTAGCTTTTTTTATTTTTTGAAAAACTTTCTTAGGCTAATTTGGCATTTAGCTAATATTTTAGCTGGCTATTAGTTTCAGGGTTTTCAGCTATCAGCTTCACTGATTTCCGTCATCAGCGTAAGCGTTTTTAGCCATCAATATCAGCATCTTCAGCAGCCAAATTCACCTTGCAGCATTCACACTAACATTATCACAGGTAATGCTAAATATCTAGTTCATAATTATGTTAAAAAGTAAAATTTTTAAAGTTTTAAAAATGTAGTTTCAGAGTGTTCAATAAATGTTTATCCTGTTTGGCCCGTGAGCTAAGGTGTATTTTGTATTTTGGCCCCTTGTGCGATTGAGTTTGACACCCCTGCTTTAGAATTATCTTCTGAAAAGTTTGGACTTGTTTGAGTCTCAAAAGCAGCAAATGTTCACATTTTTGCCACAACAGTCCAACCATCTTATGTCACTTTTACAATATAGATCAAAAGTTGACCGTAGTGGGACTTTAGCAAAACTTTCTCTTCTCTCTTATACTTCTTGAATACAGTCTAGTTCGGATCATGGTCATCTATACTATTTACTTTCTTTTGTTAGTGCCCACTGTCCTGAAAGACGCCCTCTCATCCACCGGACAAACTATCAGGAAGGAGCTGAGTGAGACCCGGACTTTAGCCTGGAAATTCACGGCTGTCCTGGAGAAACTAACGCAGTGCAGCCGTCAGAGAAGACACAGTGAAGATCCTGTCGCCCTGCTCAAACAGGCTCTCTACAATGTTAGGGCTCATGAGGGCTTTCTCAAAGTCTTACTGGTAAAGTATCTGAGAGAAAATACAAACACGAACCAATGGATCAATGATTAAACTCAGTTCTTATACATGTATATTGTCAAGAGTCTGGCAATACAATATATATGTCCCGATATGTGGACAGTTAGGGATAAAGGCTGTTTAAGAGGAAGACAATCTTACAAATGTCCTCTTCTTTAATGATAAAGCTGCCTTTCTTTTTTCGCCGTGTGCTTCACCTTCAGACTGATGCAA
>NC_050518.1:23314427-23321995 GCF_002922805.2 Oryzias melastigma | reverse complement strand
GCGTCGGACGGTTTAGGCCTCCGCGTCGTGCGTTAATTTCTCATAACGCACACTTCGTCGGGTATTATCCCTTACATAAGTATCGGCAGACGAAATATCGCGATATACATCATCAAATCGATTTCCCCCACACCCGTAGCTTTTAGTGTTCTAAAAGATCAAGATAATGTTTTTTTCTGAGGTGAACATGAGTCATTGTCAAGTCCAAGTCAAACCCCAAGTCTTAAGCGTAGATCAGCAGAATTTCTGGAAAGATAACAGTTCTTGTTGTTTTATCTCTCTTTGTTTGGGTACACATTAGCTATAAATGGAAATAAAAAAAAAACAGGAGAAAAATGTGATTGTACTCATTTTTATTTGGTGTCTTTCATTTGTTTTCTTGTTTGGTAAAAAACCTTTTTAGATGAGAGGAACCATTTGAGAAGAGGAACCAGTTAGGGATACAGGCTGTTCAAGAGGAAGATAATCTTACAAATGTCCTCTTCTTTAATGATAAAGCTGCCTTTCTTTTTTCGCCGTGTGCTTCACCTTCAGACTGATGCAAGCTCGTGCGAGAAGGTCGTTGAACTTCTTCAGACTGATCTCTCATCCCAGCTGAAGATCCTGACAGAAACTCTGAAACCTTCAGAAACTGCACCAGCTCAGAGAGTCATCGTGAGTCCTTCTGTGTCACTGTTTGAGTAGAACTTTGTCTTGTTTAGTTCCCACACAGAAATGTCAAGTTTAGAACTCAGTGCTTCATGTGCTTTCATGTGAGAAAGTATCTTAAGACAGCAAAAAGTAAAGCTCCGCCCCTCTGATTCTTGAGGAGACTAATTGTGTTTATGTGGTTCTGACAGGACTATCAGATCTACTCAGCATTTACAGACGGAATCTTTGTCTCAGCGAGAAACTTTCTGTCTTTTTTAATAAAAAGCCTTTCTTTCATGTGTTACACATTCTTCAGACTTCATTCAAAGCCCTCTCATCAATGTGGTCTCGGCTTCTGGATGAGGCAGAGCTCCTGAACTTCCTTCACAACATCTCAGTGAATCTTCGTCCATTCGTGGCCTCGCAGGCAAGTGTTGGTTCTGAAGCTGGTCTGGACAGCCTGCAGGGGGCAGCAGAGGTGAAGAGTGATGAGCAGAGGGTGGCAGAGTCTTCTGGTATGTCTGACAGACTTCCTACATGCAGTTTAGTGTCACAAAATTCAGCTCAAAGAGTTTCTTAGGTGATCCTGCTCTTGCCTTCCAGGTGAGCAGATTGATCCAGCCCAAGCAGAGACAAAGGAATGGCTCATGCCTGAAGCAGCGTCCAGCTACAGTGAACTGCCGCTTCAATATAACGGTTTCTGTGGTTACACGTTGGTGAACAGTGATGGCCTTCTGCTGCCAGGTACTCATGAGATCCTGCTGTTGGAATTTTATTCTGAAAATTGGTTATTTTGAAAATTGACCGGATTTTCTCGTGTGTCTTGGCGTAACTTCCTCTTGGATCACGTAAAAATAGTCCAGACGGCGAAACAATCGCAGCACCTGTATGAACCAGTGGCCAAAGACTGTGGCACTTTGCGTCTGGTGTGAACCACACCATATGTTAACAAGAGCGCCGAAGGGAAGCGGCCTCCACGCCACTGAACTAGGTGTTAGTCTTTGTGTCTTGAATCTTTCAAATGTGAATCTCGGCCTTCTTTGTTTTTCAAGTCTTCCTTTGTTTTTAAGCACAGATGCGTTGTAATCGGTAAAGAGTTTTCATCTAAACCAACCTCTCCTATGCAGATGCAACAAAACGTTTGTTGTGTAGACTGTACAGTTTACAGAATTTAGAGATGATCTCTCTCTTTTAGGAAATCCACACATTGGAGTCCTGAAGCACGAGGGAAAGCTCTACGCTTTCAGCTCCAAAGAAGCCGCCTTGAAATTTGCCTCCAGTCCAGATGCTTTTGCTGCAGAGGTGGTGGAAAAAGTCAAACGCTCTCCTGAACTCATCCCCCTTCTCAACCTCCATCAGCAGCTCTCCTACGCCAATCCGTACTCGGTGGTACGGTACAACAGTGGCACAGCTGTCTCCAAAAGCAGAACATATGTTTATTTAAAGGAACACAGATTTGATCTGTAATCTCTGATTTTTCAGGTGAAGAAAGAGGAGAACTTGGGGACAGGGTCCTCCTGTAAATGTGACAGTGGAACACAGACAGACATCCACCCCATAGAAACAAACATTGACAAGTCGTATGAGTGGAATGAATGGGAACTTCGGCGAAAAGCTCTCCAACTGGTACGTTTTCAAGTAGACTCTGTCTGGACTGTCCGTGCTTCCCCCTCATAATCCATCAGTTTTTTTGACCAAACAAATCTTTTCTGATCTCGATTCGAAGGTGAATCTGCGAAAAAAAGTGACGCACTCCAGTCAGACGAACCAGAGCCACATGAGGCGGGAAAATGCAACTCAGACCTGGCTGCAGAAGGACGCCGCGTGCCAAAGCAAGAGAGACTGCGGCAGCAATGCCACCGTGCCGCACGTCTACCTGGCAGGTGTGACTGGACAAAAACAGGCTCATGTGGTCAAAGTGAACCTGTCCAAACCTGCTTATGAAGACTGAATGACTGCAGCAGCATCTATCTAAATAAAATTCACTGAAGCTAAACCATGTTTGCTAAGAGTTTGTGTGTGTGTGCACGCATGCGCATTTTAAAGTATATATACTGTATGTTTGGGAGTATAATTCATGTTTTTCTTTATATATTTTGGCTTAGGGTGTGAGTTACACTCAGGTGAAATTTGTATGTGATTTTTTTTTTTTTTTTTTATTGAAATTGGCTCATATGTTCACTATTTTCCCACTAACAAGCACCAGAGGGCACTGTAGGTTTGTGTGTCAGTATTTGTTACTGACAGCAATGTAGAAGAAGCACGTCAAAAGAAATACAGTGGACGTGAATTAGATGTGAATAAATTATGTTTATATATATATATACAAATATATATATATATATATACATGTTTATATTATATTATTATATATATTATTTATATATTATATATATTTGTATATATATATATACATACAAAAGGTGTATTGTAAAAGTCTAACTTCTCTTTTCTTGACCCTTCACTTCCATGCTGTCTTACTTGGAAACTTTCTGAATTAGCTATTGGTTAACTTCAGATTAAGATTTAAAAATGATATTTTTACTTGTTATATTTGAACATCAAACATCGGGAAGCCTATAAACCTTTTTATTTGGTTACAAACTATCCACACTGCAGATTGGAGGAGTTGGGGGAGGCAGAAGTCTATTTTGATCCTCCTCTCATGCACTGTGAATGTGGGTCGACTGAAATCTGAGTCAGTTGTCTCAGTCAGAGTATTAACTTTAGTATTTTAGAGCATGTCGGAGCTCCAGCTGAAACAGAGAGTCAGCTTGTGCATAGATGACGCCAAAACGAAGCTCCACAGCCTCAGTCAGGACATCTGGAGCTGCCCGGAGCTGGCCTACCAGGAGGTCAGATCTCACGACAGACTGGTGGCATTTTTCCATCAGGAGGGAGGCTGGCAGGTCGACAGCCACTTCAAACTGGACACGGCGTTCAGGGCCTGTTGGAGGTCTGCGGGTGTAGCTCAGGGTCACGAGGTCAGCCTGGGTTTCCTGTGTGAGTACGACGCCTTGCCTGGGATCGGGCACGCTTGTGGACATAACTTGATAGCCGAGGTTGGAGCTGCTGCAGCTGTCGGCCTCAAGGCCGCACTGGAAGATGAACAGAAACTTCCCGTCCAGGTCAAGGTAAGTGAGCTGAAAGAATAGCAGTGAATGGAGAAGACGACTGGAGGGATAGACTTTGACAGGATTCTCCACTGCAGGTGACAGTGCTGGGAACTCCAGCTGAGGAGGAGGGTGGAGGGAAGGTCGACATGTTGAGGGAAGGAGCGTTTGAAGGTTTGGATGTGGTGTTCATGGCCCATCCATCAAAGGAGGATGCCACGTACCTCCCCTGTGTGTCCGAGCAGGAGTAAGCTTTATCTCAGCACGAAGATGCTTCACAACACTCTGCTGTACTGTCTGAGAAGCTCAAACACTTATTTAGAAAAGCATTAGATATTTCTTTTATGCTTTAGTGTTACAGTGAAGTATCATGGGAAGGCGGCTCATGCTTCAGCCTACCCCTGGAAGGGCATCAATGCTCTGGATGCGGCTGTGCTTTGCTACAACAATCTGTCTGCGCTCCGACAGCAGATGAAACCGGACTGGAGAGTCCACGGTGAGGAGCGTCGCCATGTCCGCTCCGTGACGGCTCGGATTCTCTGTCACTGTTCCACTATCACTATATGCTCTTCAGGGATCATAAAGAACGGAGGAGTGAAGCCCAACATCATCCCTGACTATACTGAGCTGGAGTATTATCTGAGAACTCCGTCAAGAACTGAACTTCCTGTCCTGAAGGCCAAAGCTGAGAGTTGTTTTCGTTCAGCCGCCATGGCAACAGGCTGTGAGGTGAGAAAAAATCAAATCCTAAGGTTCAGAAAATCTGATGAAAAATGAAGAATCAGAAACGTCCACAAAAACCTCAGAAAATGCAAAGTAAAGCAAGACACACTTTAACAGGTGTCTGCACTGTGGTTAAATCATCTTAATGTAAAACCATCAAATTGTTTATAAATTATTTTTTTCCTCTGTTTAGAAACATTGGGAAAGAACAATAGTGGGTATAAAAAGCTGCAGCAGGTGTACAGTTTTTGCACATTTATATCAATACTTTTGTCTGAAGTCAAGAGTCTGAATGGCCTGACAATCATCTCGTCTCTCTGGATGCTTGGAGCTCCAATGCTGTCCAACCAGGATCTGTTGGACTTTGATTTAACCAAAGAAATATAATTGTCTTTAGTAATTTAAGAATTTTCCTTCAGCCTTGATTCTTTTCCTCTTCTTTTAATCCTGCAAAAGTTCCCCGTCTGCTGTTGGACTGTCTGCTATTATTTGTGACAATTGATGTTATTCAGTTCTGGTGGAGTGGATAAGTACAGTGTTTGGTCCATCTTTAGTTTAGCAGCACATGGTGAAACGTCTAAACCAGGGGTCTCAAACTGGTGGCCCAGGTGCCATTTGTGGCCCCAAGTCAATATTTTGCGGCCCCCGCCTTAATATGAAAGTTCAATGTCTACTAAGCAATATCTTCTGCATGTTCACGCTTCTTTGATGATAGCTTTGGATGTGTTTTGTGATGTTTCAGCTTGGTTTAGGTTTGTGCACAGGTGCTACTTTCTGGTAACTCCTCTCTCCCCAATCCAACAATTGATGCTGAAATGTCAAGATGAAAGGACACCCCATTGACATAAATAGACATGGACAAAGCAAAGCTGTGATGTCACCAACAGAAAATACCTAACCTCGGGTTCCAACGACATGAAGTCAACTCAGTTGCCATTTTTTCGCAGTACGGATATCGCCAGATTTTGTAATTTTGGGACCAGATAACGCTAGCAAGCAGTGATTGGTCCAAGACACTTTGAACGTTTAAGGTGGAGCCAGCGGACACCACATGCTCTTATTGAGACATCTGATTGGCCAGTTTATACTGTAACTTGAATAACTTTCGATAAAGAAAATATATTATATTTAAAAAAATGGTTTAGGAAGAACATGTTAAAAAGAGACACCAGAGCAAGAATAGTTGACTGACTGAGTAAAAGATGTTTATTTTTCAATAGAAGTCTATTGGAGTTTGGCTTTCTGGGACCAACAGGTACTTCCTACTTAGAACACAAGGGGGGAGGGGAGGATTAGTCCAGGTATCTCTCTGAACAGTCAATGGTCAAACCACAATCTCCAGAATGAACAGATCATTGCTGGCCAACCCTGGTTCTCAACAGCCACAACCCTGTATCCCTGACTGCCTTTCTGCTGATTGGATGACTTAAGTGGTCCCACCACCTGGTTGGCTGAACACACCTGGTTTAAGCTTGAAGACAGGCAGGGTTGTGGCTCTTTGGGGCCAGGGTTGTCCCGCCCTTTATGGAGGCCACTGAGCTTCTTCAATGCAAGAAAAAATATTAAAAGTATTGCCATTTGCATATGTTTTAAATTTTTCTTATAGGTTGAAATTGAATTTACCAAAAACCAATATGACAACATCTTACGTATCTCTGCTCTGGAGGATCTCTATGAGAGAAACGGCACAGCTCTGGGGATGAACTTCACCACTGATGAAGATGTTCTCAAGAATGAATCTGGTCTGCAGCAACAGCAGCACCTTCTCATAGCAGATGTTTGAGTCCACCATCTAATGCTGCATCTTCCATCGTCAGGCTCAACGGACTTTGGGAATGTGACATTTGCTGTTCCTGGCATTCATCCATACTTCTACATCGGCTCGGATGCCCTAAACCACACAGATGAGTACAGAGCTGCTGCAGGTATGAAGTTCCCTTGAGGTGTTGAATCTGATAACCTGAGTTTAGACTTCGCTCACTTGAAGGTGGGTTTGTTGCAGGTGATGAAAGAGCTCAGTTCTTTGCTCTGCGGGTGGCGAAGGCTCTGGCCATGACCGCTCTGGATTTACTGCTGCATCCAGAGCTGCTGGAGAAGGTGAAACAGGAGTTCACAGAGGCCAGAAGAAGGGATGACCAGAGATAGAGAGAGATTTTCAGAACATGACAGGATGGTTGTGGAGTATCTTCCTCTCTACCCTCCATTTCTGAATCCCACTGAGGAGTTCTCTTCTTGGAGGTGGAAGGTTTATGACCGGCATCCACATTCCAAAATGACCTGCTAGAGACCATGAATGCAGCTGGTGATGACATCACAGCAGAGATTCAGTTTTCAAGAACATTCTTTCCTCTGTGCTTTGATAGAGCTGATATTATTTGAGATTAAAATATGCTGCCAGACAGACGGGAGAGTCTAGTTGTTCATGATTGATTTGCAGAACTGTCTGTTTTACAGTATTTTCAGTTAAAAACTACTTCATTAAGGTTAACTGAACCAAAGTTGTTTTTTTGTTTGTTCGCTTCCATTTGGACAATGCCATTAATGGCTACAAGTAATTTTTTTGGTAATCTGTAAAGCTTTAAATAAATAAAAAAAATACCTCCAAGAGCTCATAGTTCTTTATTTTTCCAAGCAAAATACTTTGATCTCAAATCTCATAAATGTATTCATTCTTAAAGTCATTTCAGCTATTCTAAACATCATTTATTTTCTGGAAACAATTTGAACCTCAGTGGATTTATTGAGTATTTGCTGCAGATGTCAGTGTTGCTTAAACTTTAACTCTAACTCAAATTATCCAGAAGTGAAAATGCAGTCTTTAAGTGATATGAGACAAGACTAGTCATTTTAAAACAGGAATGTTTCTCACTCTAGTGATTAATTATGTATTTAAATATTCACCATTACATCTAGGTTTTATTTTTTTAACAAAGTTAACACAATAGCTGTATGTTGCAAAAAAATACGTCAATTTTTTTTTACATTTTCTTTTTTTGTAGGTTTTACTAATCTCTTTGTTAAAATGACCTTGTTTTTTTTTGCTTGTTTTAATCTTGTTATATGCTTTTTCATACATATATGTATATATATATATATTTGAGT
>NC_050518.1:23308683-23313723 GCF_002922805.2 Oryzias melastigma | reverse complement strand
TTACATGATCTCAAAACTCATAAATGTATTCATTCTTAAAGTCATTTTCAGCTATTCTAAACATCATTTATTTTCTGGATATAATTTGAACCTCAGTGGATTTATTGAGTATTTTTCCTGCAGATGTCAGTGTTGCTTAAACTTTAACTCTAACTCAAATTATCCAGAAGTGAAAATGAATTCTTTAAGTGATATGAGATAAGACTAGTCATTTTAAAACAGGAATGTTTCTCACTCTAGTGATTATGTATTTAAATATTCACCATTACTTCTATGTTTTATTTTTTAACAAAGTTAACACAATAGCTGTATGTTGCAAAAAAATACGTCAATTTTTTTTTACATTTTCTTTTTTGTAGGTTTTACTAATCTCTTTGTTAAAATGACCTTGTTTTTTTTTTTGCTTGTTTTAATCTTGTTATATGCTTTTTCATACATATATGTATATATATATATATTTGAGTTTCTCAAGAGAATTATTTCCAAATAACACGAAAATGGAGCTGTAAATTAAAACTCTTATGTTGTAATAAGGTTCACACACCTCCACTGCTCCTGTTTCAGCTTCTCTTTATTTGCCACCTCCTCTGTCTGCATGAATTCAGTGCTGAACACACTGTGGTACTGTTCCCTTGTACGCTGAAGTTAAATTGTATTGTACTGCCAAAAGCAGTGTGTTGTTTCTATAACATAAAGGCAAGTAACAATGGAAGAAAGTCTGACCATCATAACACAGGAAAATGTAAGTTTTTCTTGGTGAGAAATAAAAAAAGTCAAGACGCCAGTGAGAACAGATTCTTATCAAAATGCACTTTAAATCTGGGAAAAACTGATCTGCTGACCTAAAGACAGAAGGTGAATCAGAGGATATGTTTCATAAAATAGTAAAATCGAAGTTCATTTTAAAGTTTTACAGTTCTAATTAAAAAGTTCACAGTCAGCTGATCAGAAGCTGTTGAGGTCGAAGTATAAACATTACATAAACAGTATAAATCATTTTTGTTTTTAGCCTCTTTGTCCTAAACTTTTGAAAAGTTTTCCCTCTTATTTACATCAAATTACACAAACTACTTTGTTCCACAATGATAGCTTCATTAATCAGACACAAGATATCTATTAGATAACTAATATAGTCATTGTCTACAGCACATCTCTATTTATTAGAAGTCTACTAATAGTGTTCTGAAAGATATCTGCATATAGAGGTCTACTGAACATCCAATCTCTGGATATTTTTAGATATCGGAGTACTTTTAAAAACATTTATTAGTTAAAAAAATAAATACTGCAAATTTAACACTATCCATTCATTTTTCAGAACCTGTTAACACACATTAGCAATTTGCAGACAGTTGATAAACTATGAAACATGATATTGAACCGTAGGAGAAAATCCACACCTTTAGAGAGAGAACATGCAACCTTCACACAGAACGGTTCAAGCTGGGATTTGAACCAGTTTCTTCTCGTTATGAGGTGAAAAGAGCTCATCACGACACCAACCTGTTTGTCCACAGACAACTGGTAATCACAGAGTTCTACATCCAAGAAGTAGAACACATTTCTACAAATATCTAATTGGGATTAAAAGTTCTCAGAAACTTGCATCAAAACAATCCAACACAGATCTTTTTCAAGGGAGTCCTTCCTGGTCAAATTAAACACATCCAAGACATGTCAAGGAATTAAGATACACTTTTTCAGAACAGTATTGATAGACATCTAATAGACCAACAAACTGGAATCATCCAAGATTTATATTTGGTATTCAATAGGCCATGTCCAAGTTCCTTCACTACTCAGTATATAGTGCGTTCGCCATTTTCTAGTGCTGTCCAAATCTACTATTCCAAAATAGAGTTCACTCAAAATTTTCCAGAAGTCTTTGCGAAAAACTAGCGTGCATCGCTGCTTAGCGAATATGCATTACAGATGAACAATTTTTGCCAAAAAAAAGAAATTGTTAAAATGTAATTTTTTAATAAACCATCCACATTTTCATCATCAGAACACAGTGGAGTCGGTGACTTCAGATATGGCGTTTAGAAAAACGACAAAAGTAGTGAGCATGGTGTCTGAACTGGTTTTAAAATCCAGGGTACTACAGTCTCACACTATATATATGTTTTTAGTTGTTAGAGAATTTGGACATAGCCATAGACATCTTGGGCCCAATGGAATGAAACTACCCAATTGGCTTGTTTATAATGTGCAAGGCATGATGGGACCACAACACGATGTGGAAAAGTCGCCTGCTAGAGATCTAAACTTCAAAATGCAATAGATCTCTATGAATCGGCGTCTATCGGATATCTGTAGCTGTAAACAGTTACGTAGCCATGATTTAGATATCTAATCGATGCGTCCGTGCCCAGTGGGTTATGTGATTTTCATACTTGTGTTTATATTTGAACTTTAAGAATTAAATATGTTTTGGTTTTCTTACAATTTTTAAGCTTTTAACACATTATTAAGTTATGAAAAAGATTAAAATATTTACCAGTTTGTGTATATTACTGGCTCCTGCATCAGTTTTTTCTTGACCTTTTCCAGCTCCAGTTATCACTCATAAGTTGGGTAATGACCAAGCTTTTGTGGACTCATTTACCAACAGCACGGAAGAATGAGCAAGACCCACACAATACTTGGCCTCCCTTCTTAAGGAAACAAGAATAGCACCATCTATCCAGTAAAGAGGACACTTCCTGGCTTGGGGGTCATTACTAGCAGGAACTTCATAGATCTGGTATGAGTAAAAGGACACTTCCCAGTGCCAAGCAGGGGTCAGAGTGAAGGCTTCAGATGAAGGAAAGTGGGTACTTCCTGGCGTCAGAGGTGACTTCGAATGAGTCTATACATCAGGAGGAGAGGATACTTCCTGGATTCAGGGCTTCATTTGTTCAATATGCTGTGGAAAAACTTCCTGGATGCTTATCTACAATAGGTAGGCAAACATGTTCAAAGGTAGTTCTCCTTTCCAATCAAGTTCTCACCAAAGAAGAAGTTGGGATTTTCACAAGGTGGGCTTTGGGTTTGAGTAGTAATGGTCCACATCCTTTCCTGAAGTTATATCTGCTGATTCACATCCATATTTCACAAAAGATTCATTCAATTTGAACCTGGGTCAGCAATAAATTATAGACTGCATGTACAGAACAAAACAGCTTTTTATTTTTCAAATTTGCCAGTTGGAAATGTACCTTACATGTAAAAGTTATGCACATAAAATGTGACCACTTGGTTTTTGGACCATTTGAGCACCTGTATGGCTCAGCCCCAAGTCAAGGAATGCTTAGAATAAGGCTATGAAGATAAAGAGATAAAGATAAGCTTTATTCAACGTTTCTTGGATTATGGATAGAAAATCCAACTCATTTAAGGTGAAGTTGATTAAAGAAATATTTTGGACCTGTAAGATAAAAGTAAGAAAAAGTCAAACTTTCAGCAGAAGAGTGAGCACAGAGTGAGGAGAAGCTCACCAGTAAATTCCTCAGAGTCCCTTCTTGCCAGGGCGCTTCTTTTCATAAGACCTTTCCGGGTACGGGAACACCGGATCTTGCGGCTGGAGCGGCTCTGTTGGGGTGTAGCGGAACTGGCTGAAGAGCAACCGCTTTTGGTTGTAGCGTGAGCGAGACTTGAAGGCATAGATTTGATCCTCATCAGTTACCGAAGAGAAGTCTGGCTCCTCTTCATCACCGGTACCAGATGAAGAGCTCCAGCTCTCAATTTGGTAGGAGTCTCCATCCCCTGGATTAGCATACTGACTGTCCTGAGTACTGGACTGTTGTACCCCATAGTTGGAGTAGCTTTCACCTCCAACAGTGTTTGCTGCACCACTGTAGTATTGTGCAGGATCACTGCTGTAAGTGCCAGTTTGAATGGATTGTCCTGTTGACTGTTGAGGTGCTTCTTGCTCAGAAGAGAACGCTAAATATGGGAGCATGGAGTCATCATCTCCAAAGCTTGAGAGTCCTGGGGAGAAAAAAAAAAAAATCAGCAGCAGACATTTAATGTAGGTCTAAGGACGTTTTCTACGCCTACGCTGAAGTCCGAGAGGCTGGACACAGCCGGAGAACCACCTGTACGCCAGTATTCAACACAACAAGATGGCGCTTTAAACGGGCTAGAAGAGAGTTTTGAACACGCGGTTTGTACGTGATAAAACTCTGCTTTTTACATCGTCTTGGGACAACTTCTGATTATGATAGTACAGACTAAACAGCCGTTGTCAGACCATAATTATCACGGTTCTAGGTGTCAGTGAATGCACCGGGACTGAAGTTACCACCCTCATCGATTTTGATTGGTCCTTCATGTTAGCTTCGCCCCAATGCGCCACAACAAGGTCAAAAGTTTTTGGAAACAGAAATTTTCAGACTCAAAAAAACAGAAAAATATATAATACAAAAAAAGTTTCTAAACTGACAAAACGTTTTCGAAATTGATTTTTTTTAGTTTTGAAACCTAAAAAACAGAAAATTTGAAGCTAAAAATAGTTACGTTTATTTTAAAATAGCAAAAGGTTTTGGATCATTTCCTTTTTTTTTGGCCAAACACCAATATTTTTTTTTCAAATTATGGCCCCAAAATAGCTCCATACATTTCAATGATTGGGGTTAATTGGTCATCTTACCTCCTTGTAGAAGCGGAAAGCAGTTGATGTTTCCAAAGAGTAGAAAAGATATCCACCACCTTCTACAAATACATTAGAACACAAAGATCTGCACATTAGGAATCTACCCACACCACCAACATCACAAAGATGAACCATCACACTTAAATCTTTCTGCAAGACTCTAGTAGAAAATGTTACTTACTTCATTTTGATTAAAGTTTCTTTAATGCAACGTTTTTTTTATTTATTTATTTATTTTAAATTTGCTCGAACACAAATTCCTCCAAACAGCTCCCTCACACTGCTGAGCTGTTTTTAAGCCTCTTTGCAGAAGGACCTGATTGGGGCTGATTGTGCAGTGAGAACAGCTGACATCCAGGATCACTGGTGACAACGTCCAACACAGAGTTCTCATCGTTGTGGAT
>NC_050518.1:23294425-23308248 GCF_002922805.2 Oryzias melastigma | reverse complement strand
TGTTAAACAATTCTGTTAAACTAGAAACTAAGTAAAGAAAAGATGAATGAAAATTGAGTTTTTAACATGTTCTTGTATTTTTCTCATTATGGAGGACACATCAAATAGACTTTTTATTTTTACTTGTCCTGTCAGCTGAGCAAACACATAAAAGTTTAAAGCCTCTTGTGTTGGACATATCTAAATTAGATCAAAAGATTATTGATTTTAAAGGTGAATTTGATCTGTAGAAACGTCAGTTTGGACTCAAAAATAATAAATACTGTTTGTATTTCTTCATCAAAACATTAGGAAATCTTTTAAAGTAAAATTAATGGATACATTCCATGAATTAAAGTTCAATCAAAAATTCTCCAGTTTTATTTTTTTATTTTTATTTTTTTTTTAACCAAAAAAATCTAAATGTATCATCTAGTTTTGATGCCAAGGTCAAAAATGTTTCTCTGAGCGTAAAATATGACGAAGTAATGAGAACCAGGACGTCTGTAATGAATCCACTGAAACTGCCAGAAAAACAGCTGAATCTCATGAGCAGAAAGACTTTGGAGATCCAAGCGAAAACAAACAAAACAACAAGAACGCTTGGATGGAAGAGTTTCTGATGGGACACAAAACAGTGAAGACATCACAGCTTTTTTGATCATGTTCACCAGCACAGACAGTTATGATGTTAGTCCACATTTTTACATGGAACTTGCTGCACACACATACTATGTAGTAAGTGGTTTAATTTCACTACTGATCCACGAGCATTTAAATAAATCTATATTTCCAATAAAGTAAAAGCAGATGTAGATTCATGGACAATTGAAAGGTTGCATGAGGAAAGCAAATTCATCATTGGCTGGAGTAGGAAAATATGGTTACAATTAACAATATGTCCCTCTGATAAATGAATTCATTCAAAATGGCTGGTGCAGATAAACACAATCGTGTCATTGTTTCAGGGAAGTTCAGCACCAACAGTCGTGTGTTTTCACAGATGAAAGAGATTGAAAGAGGAAGAGGAAACACTTATCAGCGTTTACAAGGCCAGGGTGACACCTGGCTGTGGTGGATGAAACACCGAGTGTGATGTTCTGAGGTGTAGAACAAGCTTTGACTTTATAGATCGAGGTTGAGTTTTTTATCGAGATTTCAAACCTTTCAAACATATATATATATATGATGAGTCTTTCCATAAATTTAGGACTTTTAATCTCGTAAATGTACATTTTTTTCTCCTAAATTTAGCCTACGACTTTCAAAGTCATAAATATGCAACTTTATTCTCATAATTTAGCAGTTACAACTTTTTTCTTGTAATTTACAAGATTTAAATTCAAAATAAAAATGTTTGTAAACTGGCCCTAATACTCTATCGAAGAAAATAATTAAAAAGGTTAAAAAAAAAATATGCCAGTCGTAAAGATTAAACTTTATACTTATCTTAAAACTGATTGGCTAAATGTAAATCACAAACCTGTGTTTTTGTTTTAATCAAACGTATCATTATAATCTGGCTAAGACAGTGTTTTTTGGTGGGACTTCAACTATTTTTGATTATTTTAAAAGAATTCTCAGTGGTCTTTTATTCTGATTATGCAGCTTTAAGCCAAAACCTAAAAACTTGTGTCAATTTTTAGAACACATTTTCAACAGAGGAACAGAAGCTCCTTAAAAAATTCACCTTGAAATCGACCACATTACTGCTGTTCTCAAGTACTCACGCTAGTTACCAGCTCAGTATAGAATTTACTTTATAGTACTGCAAGTAACACTAACTCCTGAAGCAGTTATTTACATTTTCAAATGTCATGACGTGGTTAAAAAAATAAACCAAGGACTAATATGGCCCTGACTTTTCCTACATGAGTATATTTTATTCTAAAATAATTTTATCATAAACTGAAGAAGAGTTGCTAAATGATTACACCAGGAAACACACCGATGCATGAATGCGACTTTTTCAGTGTAAAATGTTTTATGTGGTTGCTTCGTCTTTTAAAAATAAATGTCGTTTTAGCCAAAATTAAAAAACCTGTGTAATTTTCTAGGACATAATTTCTGCAGAGCAGCAGGAGTGCATCACAAATTCACCTCTGAGTTGTGGCTGGGACTGTTGGTTTTTATTTTTTTCATTTAATTTTTTTTTAAACAGGTGAAACTCACTGAGATCTAGGCTATGTTTTCAAGAATTAAAAAAAGTTTGTTTTAATTTGTCAAAAAATTTGGCAGCACTTTTAAAGCCCCATTAATAGAGGTCAAAAGCCAAAAGAAGTCTATTCAGGGTTTGGTTACACTTTAGGAGTTGGTGGTCCCAGTGTCCCAGCTGGGACTGCAGGTCCCTCAGAGAACGAGCCAATGGGAAGAGCAGATTTTGCACACTCTGCTGTGTGAGTACAAACTGAGACTTCAACTCTTCTGATTGTGTTTGGACGTGTGTGTCACTGGACTGCTCAGAAGGTGTGTGTCAGTTCTGTGGTTCTGAACTGGTTTGATGATGTGGGGGTGGGAAAGCGCTGTCAACCACACTCCCACACTTTCACCTCACACACCACATGTCAGAATCTTAAATCCAGCCCTCATAAATGTCTTCAAATGCTCTGGATTATTGTCTGTTTCCCTAAAGATGTCAGAGAGTTCATCTAATCTAAAGATAATCTTGGTGAGGTTAGAACTGCAGGGACAAGAAATAAACAATACTTTATGTCCTTCAAATCAACGTCATTCCTCTTCCTGTCTGGCACAGCTTTTGTGACTGTCATTTTTGACTTTATGGGTCAATAAAACTGTTGAATTTGAAAAAACAAAATCAGTTTTGTATTAAAATGAAAGAAGATATTTTAGCTAATATGTGAAAATAAGAGTTTTTTGTTGTTGTTCCCTTACTCTTTTATCAAACATTGTTTTGTGTGTCTGTGTTTGTGTGTGTTTGTGTTAAAGTTGCTCCTTTGGGATTAGGGACAGAAGAATAGCAGCCGTATTTCAGCGGTGTGAAACCGAGAAAGGCGTCGCTCCCTGCTCCTACTTCCTGTCCTCCTGTCCCTCCACATCCACCCAACTTCCTCTCAAAAAGACCCCAGGGACTTCAGAGCATCTGTCTGTCACCCTTTCTCTCTTTTGTGACTTTGATAGGATTTTTTGTGTGTGTATGTTCAAATGTTTTTAGCTTAGCTTTGAGTTTAAGTCTTTTTTCTTGTTTTTTAATTGCTGATTTCTTACTTAGTTACCACTGCTATCAAAGCCCAAATAACAAAAAGACATTTCAAACAAGGGTCTAAGAGATGGGAAGTAAAAAATAATGAAATAATGAAAGTAATGAAAGAAAAAAAAAATTACACAAATAGAAACAAAATGCAGAAATGGCACTAAAATGAAATACAGTACAGGAGAGAAATACAAGTGAATAAATGAGACTTTTAGAAATTATCAGTGCAATGTCCACCTTACGGTGCTGTGTTGAAACAACAATGCATAAACTGACCTGCATTTTGTTTATAATAAATAATAACACATATGGGTGCTGTGGTGCAGCGGTAGGGCGGTTGACTCCTGATCAGAAGATTGCTGGTTCGATGCCCACCCATGTGTTGAAGTGTCCCTAGGCAAGACACTGAACCCCAAATTGCGTCTGATAGAAGGTTGGCGCCATTGTTCAGCAGCAGAGCCGCCATCAGTGTGGGGATCTGGTTTAACGTCAACTCTTGTTGAGTTTCTGTGAATTGCATTTACAGTTT
Source organism: Oryzias melastigma (assembly GCF_002922805.2). Classification (NCBI taxonomy): domain Eukaryota; kingdom Metazoa; phylum Chordata; class Actinopteri; order Beloniformes; family Adrianichthyidae; genus Oryzias; species Oryzias melastigma. The sequence goes on along the minus strand of NC_050518.1, from coordinate 23,304,529 downwards.
TGAGTTCATCACTGGCAGGAGTTAAAATCCAAAAGGTTCTTCAGAGGTTTCTCACAGTTGAGCTTTGATGAGTGCTCATGTGAGTTTCTATTACATGATCACTCTATTCGTTCTCTGCTGACCTCCAGGCATTTTGGACACCAGATCAACTTGAACCTTTTTGACGACAGGCAGCAGCAGATGAAGTAATTCAACCCTAGTCCGGATGGGCATGCAAGAAGATTTAGTAAACTTCCATCTTACCATTACTGATTGATTTTTTAGTTTGACATTGATCAAATGAAGGATGCTGTATTCAAGGGGTCTTATAAAAGTAAGTCTGATCTGTGTGTTAGCGTAATTTTATGAACTTTCTATTATTATGATGTTTTCAGGGGTTCACATCGATTGCAGAAATGCACATTCAAGTGGCCACTTCCAATGAAAAGTTTATGTAAACACAGAAATTCATGTTTTGGGGTTCTGCATTCAAAACTCTGTTTTTTTTTGGGCTCTATGAGTAGTTAGTGAACACATGTCAAACTATGACCAATCAGGGACTCGTACTGGGTAGTGACATAAGGATGGCGTTCCTTTTAATTGACGGAAGGGTCAACCGTTTGAGGAGAAATTAATAATTGGGGTTTGTGGAATTCTATGACACCAAATCTTTCTTATATCAGGATAGAGCTGTGAAAGAAGAAGCCTAGAAATGTACGACATTTTGGACCAAATCTCTGTAAACTGTGGGTGGTGGACATGTGCCAGTACACAGTAGAAGAAGCCCCTCCCTGCTCAACTAGTGTGAACACCTTGGGCTAAATGCATGCTCCAGAATGCACTTCTTGAATGCATACGAGTATGTAGCTTAAATGTATTCATGACGAAGGACTTTTTGAAGACCTAAACAGATTTTATGAACTAAACTGGGTCTTCTTAACTTCCAACATTACTGTCTGAGTCACTACATTTGCTTTCATTGCTGACTGTGCTTTATTGAGACATTAGAAATGGGTCAGACTGGGGTGTCTGTGTGCTATTGAGTGTTGAAAAGGCCCTCTAATCTTTACCCATTTAGCACAGAGAAAACAATGAGCGCACACACAAAACGACACACACACCCCTCCACCCTCCCACCGCTCTCAGCATCTCCCCACTGTGGCAGCAGCACAATTCCCAGAAACTGCCCCCCATCCCACTCACACACACACACACACACAGATTCCTATCAGCTGTGTGTTTAAAGGAGTCCAGCACGTTCTACACGTGTGTCCACATGTGTTTACCTTTTTATCAGTTAAGTGCAGCGGCACAATGGTGGGATGCAGTGAATGTGGCGTATGTTGTTTGTGGCCACACACAGACTCACTCCGACAATCCAGCACTAACAGGGGAGTGTGCCCCCCCACCCAAATACCCACACTCTGTTTGGAATTTAAAGCAAACCCGGAAGTACAATGTGTTGCAATTCCTCAAATGACCACTAGAGGCTGGTGGCAAAAGAGAACAATTCCCAATTAAGCCACATGGGGTCCAGATGACCCCTCACTTTTACTGTTGTGTGATCCCTCCCATGACAAAGGTGGACAAGATTTTATGTCTCCCACGAACATCAGTGACAGTAACACTTTTAGTGTAAACATGCCAAGGATAGCACCAGAGTTCATTTCTGACTTAGTTGTCTTTCCAAGTCACCAAATTTCTAAACCTTTTTGGTATAGATGAATAAACAGTCAATTTGGCCAACACACAATTTCCTTTTTTGGTTTCATGAATTTTACGAATGTTGCCTGATATTATTTGTCCATGTCTACGTTTTACCTGCAGACTGAATGTGTGGCGTTAATATTTTTCTGTCATATTTGAAACTCCATGCATAATTGAACATATTTATTGCTGTCAGATCATAGCGGGTCACTCCTTTATGCTTGAAATTTGTTCTGATATCTTAACAGCATAAGCGTTAACTTCAATATGCAGTATATTCTGACGACCCGGGATAGGGGTTCGATAAAACAATATGAAGAAAATATTTTTGAAAACTGGCATTTTTTTGTTAATTGGTGTCTCTGTCTCTGTTAATTGGAATTGCTAGCTTAGCGCTATACTGGTGCTTTCTCAACGGGTGGCAGCAGCGACTCCGCCCGAACCGACCCATTCTGTTTTATGATGGATCTACAACAGATGGGGTCCCTCAAGAGGTGTGGGTGGGAACTGTTTAATAGGTCCATTTGACAATGGAAACAGTCAAAATACCGGTTCGAGCTGGACTGGACCGTACTGCTCAGTGGAAACGAGGTTTAATACGGTCAATGGTTTTGATCAAATGTGAGTGTTTGGTGGGATTTGTTCCTTCTGAAGACCTGAGATGAACCCTCATTTCAATGGAAATGAACAACTGTAGACCATTGAGAGGGTAAAGCCTCTTGAGTTCATCAGAACTTTCCACATGTTTTCGTTTCCTCCGGCTCAGTCCTAAAACACCAAGTGTAACACATATTACAGGCTTGTTGCTCCTTTTAATAAGGAATCAGATTTTTTTCTCAGTAAAACTGTAAATGTTATTTTTTTGTCTGCTTTAACAGTGTGTTAATGAAACATAAAGGCCACAACAAGAGCTTTTCCTCTTGACTTTCTCTCTCTTATCTCTCACACTCACTCACTCATTCCAGCGTCACAGATCCCCTCTCTCCATCAAACATTTTTTGAATATTTGTGGCGACCACAAAATTCTTTCTCAACTTCTGCGGTTGACAAAAGACGATTTGCTGAGTTTGACCTTGTATTCTTTATATCCCTTTCTACTCTCCCTTACTCAACCTTTTTACTGTCTTTCTAACCGTCAAACTCAAACTATATGTTGCCATGCATAAATACACAGACACAACTTTCTTTAACTTTAACCCTTAGCTTACATGCTGTATTTACATTCCTGATCAGTCTTTATCTGCAGTTCCTTTGAAAAAGTTTCTAAGAGAACATACATTTATCTTGTGATAAAACATTGCACAAAAATCAAAGAAACTTGTATTTGGTAGAACATTTCTTTGTTGGAACAATGATTTTTGGCAATGCAATATTCCTCATTACACCGCCCCTCCCCCACTCACATTCACAGAGGTTACTACCCCAGGACTGAACATTCAAAGCAAGGAGCCGTACTCGGAAATCCCACTGCATTGATCTTTATACTAGCTGTGTTTCCATTGTACAGTTAGTAAAGAAAGCAATTTTTATATTACAGCTTCCATTAACCCTTATGCTATCTTATGGGGTCCAGATGACCCCGACCTTATATTGATGTGTGATCTGTCCCATGACAAAGATGGACAGGATTGTATGTCTGCCAAGGACACCAGGGACAATAAAAACCCTTAAAAAAACTGTTCAGCGTGCTGTCTTGTGGGGTCCAGATGACCCCACTTTTAATGTAAACCTGCCTGGTGTAGCACAAGGGTTAAATCATAATTATGAGAATAAACACAAACCCATTCTTGTTATAAGTCATTCAAAACATTTCGACGGATGTAAACAATGCTTTGAGTTCCAGGAGATGCATACAAATTTCTTCCACGGCGCTAGCGCTCATCATCATCTATCAAAGGAGACGTCTGCGTCTCATTCAGGCCATAGAGCGCTAAGCTAAAGGGGAGATGCTATGGATGAAGAGATTTTATAAAGTAGCTGTGCAGCCAGAAATTCTGCATGACACGCTCAACTTTTGATGAGCTGTGGGACCTCATGGCGCCCAGTGGCCCTGCATAGCGGTGAAGCAGTGCAGTCACTGTTGGTCACATGATTCATTTAGCTCCAAAAACCTGTTTCCATTGCAGTTTTGTAAGATATCTCAATTTTGATCTGGCTCAAAAACAACCTCCTTCAAGTGCAAAAACTTTTTTTCGATAAATGCGAGTTTTTTCTAAATCGACGTGTTTCCATTTGGCAAATTTACGATTTACACAATTTTATAGTCATTGGAGATGCAGCTCCTGATGTGGAGGATCCCTCAGAGGACACAGGAGTTAAAACTAGGCCTAAACAAGACCGAGCATTCAGGTACCAGTCCAATTCTGACCCGGTACCGGCCAAAATCACTGATATCAATACCAATATCAATATTTTTGAAAATTGGGTGGGAGAGATATGAACCATCAAAATCTCAATTGGTTTTAATCACAATGAATTTTTTTTTAATTTCTTGATAAAAAAAAAACTGAATTAGGACAATATTTTAAACTTAAATGGACAAGGCATGCCGCCTGCACGCTCCATCTTTGCTGCTGCTGAGATCTCACAGGACAGGTGGGAGGGGTGAGACAGAGACTCAGCTGAGTCCTTTCTGGTGATACAGAAAAGTTTCAAACAAAAAACTGGAAATATCAATATCTGTGTGTCAATATCAATCAATCTACTTTTATGCTTTTAACTTGTGAAGAACCTTGTGACTTATGTCTGTGAAAGGTGCTAAATAAATAATTACTTACTTAATCCAATGCCGATACTAACTTGAGACAAATATTATCAATATTTTGGATTGTTCTGCACGGCAATAGCTACAACATAATCCAAAAGGAAAAAAAAATACATAAAAGTAAACTAAAAGAATAATAAGTAGACAAATTAATTAATCAATTAATCTTAATAGGTGGATATGAATTACTAAAAGTGCATCAAAAAGATAAAAAAAAAAGTTAAAAAGAAGTAAGGATACATGATATACTGAAATACTTTTAATAATCAATACATATATTTCTATATTTTAGATTAAAAAGGCAGGTCTTGATCCCACCTTTAATAAGGAAAAAGTATTAATGGCTTCTTAATTTTTATATTAAATCTTATGGTCACATCAAAACTAACATTACATAACAGGCTAAATGTCTCTAATAAAAATATTGAGGTAGAAAATAAAAACATAATTAGGAGGAGAGGGTGGATGAAAAAGTAAAATTAACACATGGAAACAAATTCTGTGCCAGTCTCCTACTTTAAGTATAAAGTCTGTATATAAGATGGATTTAAACCAAAAAAATGAAAAAAAAAGTTATATGTCAAATGTCAAAGTGCCCATAAAACAAGGTATTGGAAACCTGGTAGCATGAAGACTGAAATATAAACACACAAATCTTCAACTCAGCAAAACTAAACGTCACTGCTGACAGCTGCTAACTTGATGGATTTTGGGGAAAAAAATAAGTCTTAAATTATTAGGTCAGCTGTCAAATAATCTTGTATTTACAGGCGGTTTAGAGGGTGAAATTATTTGAATTACCAAGCAACAACAAAAAGGCCTTAAATCAGTCAGACAAGAAAATTGCTAATACAGTCCCGACATGACATATTAATTCCATGTCTTAGAAAACTAATTTTATAGAAATGAAAAGAAACTAAGGAGCGCCAGGAACCAAGAAATCAAAGAAACCTCAGATTGTTTACTTTGTAAAATAACCTTAGAGGAATCAAAGTACACATAATTAGTAGCAAATGGGGTAAAACCTAATTTTTATGGCGACCCACCACACATTGGAAACTGTGGGATACACCAAAGCAGCTGATTGAATCCACGAGACACAGCTCCACAATTAAACACAAAACCAACCATATCTGCCAAGAAAAACGGGATCGTTTGCATTCCTGCTGTCTGCATGCTGTGTCCCGGCACAGATGGAAGACTCAGCTGAATTACAGCGCTTGAAACCGCACTGCTGAGGACTCAGTCATGCAGTTCTTTCACCAGAGTCCCATTTGAAGCTGATTCTGCAGCTAATAGAAACAGAAAAGGTTCAGAGCTTTTTACTATTGTCTCTTCAATCTCTTCTTTTCTTGTCATTTTAGTGTGAGACTCTGTCAGCCAGAGCAGTGGTCCCCAACCATTTTCAGGCCACGGACCGGTTAAAATTAGAGAATATTTTCACGGACCGGGCTGAAGTTGGCATTTTTAAGCTTCAGGTTTCTGAAAATCAATTTTCAAAATAAATAAATGACCCAAGGAAATCTGTGACTTTTGCCTGTATTTCTTCTTTCTTTTAAAATTATCCTTCAAAAACATGTTGATTGGTTTGTTGACAAATTATATTCTTGTTGTTTTTATAAAATTGCACATAAAACTCCTTCTGTGTTTTAAAAACTGTCATTTTGGGGGTTCTACAGCAAAATGAATCATTTTTTTCCAGATGGAATTTTCTGTTTATGCATGACTTTATGTCTAGTGAGTGATTATAGCATGGAAAATGACAAAAGAAAGGTAGTGTCACATGGCGGAGGTTGTGTTGATTAAATTACATCAAATAAGCAAGCAGGTATTCTTTTAAATTGAAAATACAGATGCAAATTCAAAAGTTGACAAAAACTGATTTTTAGGCCCTTAAAGGGTTAAAAATAAACGCTCTAAATGTACAATTTTGCATGAATTCATATTGTGATTATTTGCAAATAATAACTGGCTGGCAAATACTGTAGCAAAAAAGTGATTTTTTTTTTTTCCAGATTTGCGTTTGATTAGTTAATTTTTTTCAATCAATTCCCCACCCACGTTTTCTTTTTTTTTTTTTTTCCTAATGTTGAATAACAGAACATTAGCAGAACATTAACAGAATAAAAATCAGCATTTTTCGTAGCATTTTCAACTCCAATAACCAGCAACAACTTTGACTACATTATTGGGTTTTTCCAAAATTATATCCTTCAGTTGAGTTAAATGCAATAAAAACAATGAAGCCTGTGACCTGCTGTATACCTGTTGATCAATGATGATATCTGACCATTAGCAGGATGTTTGTTCAACAAAACAGAAACATTTCCTCTTGAATCTGCCTCTGGGTGGTTGAGCTGAGTCGTTTCAGGGGCGAGCAAGGAAGGCTAAAGGTATCAGAGGCAATCCAATCTTCTTTGACATATTTCTCAAGAACCAAAAAATATGATGTGATACACACGAGTGTGTGTTTCAGATTAGGAGACGCAGATCTGATTTAAGATCCTGTATCTTACACATACTTTCCCTGCAACATATTTAGCTTTTGGCCTTGTGAAAATGTGCGCAGACAGAACCATGGAGATGCAACAAAGGCACAAGTGACAATGTGTGGAGCTTGATGTTCTCAGCAAACAGCAGAAAAGCAGATACCAGTGTCAAAATGCTGCCAGCAACAGTGTCTGTAATTACAATTGCTTTTAGCTTGTTGGCCTCCTCTGCCAGGCTTTAATCACAGATCGTCTGGCCTGATTTAAATTAGGATGTTTTTTGCTCCAGAAATTACTAGAATGTACATCATCATTATCCCATCTCACCTTTAAATCATTTTTTTTTCTCCTCAACCGCACTCAAAACAGCTGCAGCCTCTGGAAAGTGGTAAAACAGTACTTAGGTTTTAAATTAGCGGCTTCGCTGAAGGAACCGAATTGTGTTGTTTTAACGAATTGCTGGACCAACGGCTTTGTGGGACGGATGAGTAAGAATCCAGAAGGTTTAGAGATAGAACTGAAAAACGATTCCGACATTTTTTGTTGAAAGAATCTGCTGTTATTTTCGTTACCCTCCATTGTTTTCTAACTTTTTTAAAGCAATACATGCTTTTTTCTGTAATGTTAGAGCCAAGCAAACAATATAGTTTGAATATAGTACAGAAATGTTGTTTTCTTTGATTAAAATTCGGTTGCCAACCTGCTATTTCTTTATTTATTTATTTACATGAACATTTTAAAAAGTGGACATCGACTATAATGAGAACAAAAGTCACAGTTTTAAAATAAAATCTCCAAAATGTTCTGTTATAAAATATAAATATCATTTTCAATCAAATTTCAATTATATTTTCAGATTTCACTTTATTTATTTCTCTTATGAGGTGGTTTACCAAAACACTGAGCATCTTCTACTGTCAAATCTCCGAACTCTTGTTGGTCCATAAGTCAAAACATGTACCCACCTCTGCATTAATGAGGGACAATGTTATTAGTCTTATTTCTGGCCAAATCATTCAAATTTAACTTTATTTATATAGCACTTTTCCTGCTTTCCAGCATCTCAAAGTGCTTTCCACAGTAAGATAAATACCAGTAAGACAAAAAGTAGGGAAAGCAATATAAAACAAATTAAAAGCCACACATACACATCCCTTAAGTATAAAAAAAGGGTAAAATCAAGTAAAAACATATAGACGTGTAAAAACTATGCAAAAGTGATACTAAAAAGATGAGTTTTAAGCTTTTTCTTAAAAACCTCCACAGTGGATAAAGCCCTCACATCATCATTCAGAATGACAATTGGAATCGTAACTATTTTTATTTTTTATTTTTTATCTAGAACATGCATAAATGTAATTTAATTTCTAAATTTCACTTTAATTTGAAAATAACACATTTGGCCTTGTGGTAGATTTAATACAGTTAATTAAAATGAATCACATTTTAATTTATATTATGAAGAGGATTTCAAACTGGAGTCAAGAGTGTTTCCAATTCTTTTAAGCTTAATAACAAACCGGCGGTCCTCCCCTTTTTGCACAAACCGGTGGCCCACCACTCTTTCTCTACTCGCCGAGAAGCGAATTCGCTGGATGACAGCCACCTCCACTGTGTTTCTGTGTCTCTGTGACTGAGTTTGAAGGCATTAACCCGAGAGGGAGAAAAATAGGGGACCTTTGTTTTAATATCATTGTTGTCTTGACGAAAGGGCAAAACACTGATCGGGTCACTAAAAACATCATGTGCCCAAAGCTGAGCTCCTGATTGGCTGATACGACACAGCAACCTGTCAAACTTGTGTGCTCTGCTGTGAAATGCAGCCAGACATTCGAGAGCTGCTCGTGCTCGCCACGTCAGCGCTTTTATATCAGCCTGCCCACCATTGCAAGAAAGGCAGAAGGATTTTCTAGAACTTCAAAGTACTGAACAGATTAGAAGTGATTGACATGTCCTTAGACTAATAGACCTTCGATGAAATTAAGCACCGAAATGCGGCACCGTTTGGAGCAGCTTCTTCTGGTGTCGGTAGAACCACGTAAATCATAACAGTTCCTACTTGGAACAAAACTTCGGTGCCCAACCCTACTCTGGTGTTTATGTTCTTTGATATAAACTGTTAACACGATCAGAGTAATTCCATCAGATTTTGAAGGAGAAAAGTGGCACGGAAGTTACAGAAAAGTTCCTTTATGTTAAAGATTTTGTGTTTAAGGGTCACCAGCGACGCCTCGGGTGATAAAGGGTTAAATATCCACAGCAACAACTTTCTTTGTTGTTCTGCTTAAGTCTCAGTTGCAGGCTTTTTTGAGTCTCTTCCAATGCTGGCTTGGGGTGTTTTTGTGACACCTAAGAAACCAGAGGTGGGCTGGATCTCTTAACCTGAGTTGTGTTTACCCACAGTTCAGCAATTATCCACTGCAGTTTAGGTTTCTTAGATTTATTTGTCTGCAACTCCAACGTACATCCTGGCTGAACTCACAATTCTACAGACTTAAAATGAAATGCAAAAAGTTCCGTCACTGTTTGTTTTTGCTGTTATTCCTTTTGGGTGAAGTTACAAAAGCTGACAGTCAAATCTCATCTGGTGGAGAAAAAATAGAACTTTGCGTTATACAAACAGCAAACGCAGGGAAGATCTGGGGAGGAGAAGCTGCCGTTTAAAACAGGCAGTGACTGACACCAAGTGTCTATCTGGAATTTAAATTACATGTGACAGAGAAGGCGCTGTTATAATCTTAAGGAGATGAAGGATCCCCAATGGACCAGGGTTCTATTTATTTCATCATCAGACTCTCAGCTGCGCCTTAATAAATGACAACGGTGAACCACAAATGAGTATGACTAATGTTGTGATTGTCACTTTACAACTAAATAATTTTCTCTTTCCTCAACGGCACTCAAACGACTGCAGCCCAGAGGTTGGGTTTGCTGAGTGGATGGTGGTTGACTGGATAGTAATTAAGCTTTAAATTAGTGGCTTTGCTGTGGGCCTGGGGTTGTGTTTCAGTCTGAGCACTTTCTGGATGCCTGCTGTTACTTGACAACTGCTGAAGTAAACACTAAGAAATGAGTTCTGTGATTCACATCTGACACATCAGACAAACTCAAAACACAAAGCAGTTTTTCCCTACAAATGATGATCAGCTGACCATTTACCTTGAC
>NC_050518.1:23262941-23294308 GCF_002922805.2 Oryzias melastigma | reverse complement strand
AATGTGCTATACAAATAAACTTGCCTTGCCATGGTTATTATAAAAACTGGATCCTGTCCTTTTTCTGCTGATGTAGTTGTTAAAAGTTTGCATTCCTTTTTCATTGTGAATATTAGTATTCTATTTGGACTAGAATTCTATTTTCAACCTGTTGACATCTAAAATCTTTTTTTTAAAGAAAGAATGAAGTATGAATAAATATATATATATATATTATCTAATGCCTTCTTGGGCCAGTCCCAAGTCTGGTTATATACAGTCCAGAGGATGGTGTTAGGAAGACTCTCTGATGTGATATCAAAGCCAAACCACTCATTCCAACCACAAATAGGATCTTGATACCAGATTGGATGGTCAGGGCAAAAAATGACTCCCATTGGTGCTACTGACACTCAGGGTCATTGGAGTGCTACTGAAACAAGGAGAAGAATTAAGTGTGTATGTTGAAAACATACACCTAGGCAGCTACCTAGGCAACTGCCTATGTAGCCTAGGGCATGGTCGGCCCTCGAAGGATTGGGAGGTGGATCTGTTAATGTGAGGTAGAGGAAGAGAGATGGAAAAATGTAAATGGAAAAAAGTAATTGACTACCTTCTGTAGAGATGAAGAGAAGGAAGACATGATGATGGTTGGTGTGAGTGGAAGATGCTGAGAATGGGATAAGGCTGAGGCGGATGATTTGCTGTAGCGGTCCCCAACAATGAGCATCTGTTCATTTGAAAGAGTGAACAACAAGAAAGACTGAACACATAAAAAAAGCTATGGAACTGAAATTCAGAACTTCATAACTGAATGAGCTCTCAATGTTAGTTTAAAGCATCAGTTTCTCACACATTGGAGGACTTTGTGATCCTCAGATAATAAATCGACTGCTTCAGATCACAAGAAACATTTCTTTCATTTAACAAACAATAATTAGGCCATGATGGATTTACGAGCAAGACGTTCCGCCAAGAAAAAACGGGATATAGAACCCAGACTTGCTAACGCAACATGACATCACAAACTTAATCTTTTGATGACAGGAAGAAAAAAAAACAAAAGTGAAAATAATTGGAAGCATGTCCTCTGTGGTATTTTGTCTGTGTGAAACTGTGAGCAGGCAGTAAGTTATGGAGTGAGAACTCATTTAAACAGAGTAATTAAGGATAAAAGATGCTTGGAGCAGCACTGGTAATCACAGGTCAGGACCAAGGCCAGATCTTACTCTTTGTTTTTTGGGGGGGAAACATTTCTCTGATTGTGTTGCTTTTGTATCGCTCAGTTTGGTATCAAGATCAAGATCCGTGCAGCTTACCCATCTCGGTGCTTATCGACCCCACCGAACCCCGGCCTGTGTTTGAGTGTGTCCGAGGCTGATAGCATTGACTTCAGGAATCATTCCATCTCATTCAGCAGTTCCCACAGGCTCGCCACAAAAGAAAGAGAAAAAACACACTTTACACACACACCACAAAAGAAAAAAATAGATTTCACTCTCACACCACAGAAAAAAGTCCACTCCCTCCCCTCGTGTTCCACCAAACAATCCTGCGTTCCACTCTTTCACACCCCCCTTCCCTTTAGTGTCTTTTGTGTACATTGCCGTCTTGCTGACTGGATTTCTTTTGTTCACAAAACACATATTTGATGGCAGAAGATATTCCATCGCTGCCGGAAATGGACACAAGCTCGAAAAATGCAGGGAGTTTACAGAGTTTTTGTTGGATAGAAAAAAAGACAGAAAATGGGAAAATATGATAAGTTGAAATATTCAGACTAAACAAGCGGAGTGCATTAGTGAGACAAAGGGGGTACGTGAAATATTACACGAGCAGCCGCCATTGTTTCATCGTCTACGTGTGAAAGCAATGGCGACGTTTTTTCATGACTATTTTTTAAAACAGCTGATTTTTTATTTTTTTAAGTATACGTTTGAATGTCTGTTGAGCTGGATGAAAATCAAGCTTCCTGTATCTAGTTTTTGGACAACACAAACTCATCCTTACAAATCATTTTCTAAAAGGCAACTATAATTGATTTATTTTATTTTTTACATTAGGTCTTTTCCCTTTTTAAATATTGTATTCCCTCACTATTTTGCGGTTTTCCTTTTGCGGTCTCACTATTTTGCTAATTTCTTTCAGTGTAATTTTGCCACATTTACGTCTTTCCTCACGATCAGATCCTTATTTTTATTTTTTAATACTGGACTCATTTTTCCATGTAGGCTTTAACTTTGAGAGTGTTAAAATGTTCATGTCAGTCTGAAAAAGTGTTTAGTGAGCAGTTTTACAGTCTTAAAACATCTGTAATCCTACCTTGAAGATCTCACTTATCACAGGATATTTTGATGATTCAACCTCTGTATCCTGTACCAAAATATATATATATGAACCATTCCATGACAATAGCAGAATTTCAAATGAATATGAAATTGGAAAAATTTGATCTACAATAATATATTTGCCTAATAGAAAAAAGAAACATTAACTTTAGAAAAGCCAGATTTATTGAAAAAAGTTTTTGCACTTGTAAAAAAATAAAAAATAGGATTCCAGGAAAAATGTCAAATGGAAAACAGTGTTCTTGGGAGAAAAATTCTTATTTCTGGTAGCTGGGTTCCAAAGGGTTGAAAATAAGTGGCTGGCAAATACTGTAACTAAAAAAATGAAAAACAATTACTGCGATTACTTTCTTCCAAGTTTTCAATTAAGTTTTTTTTTTGGTATTGATTACCAGCCCTAAAAAAAAAAAAAAAAAAAAAAAAAAAAATTACAAATTAATTGCAAACCACGCGCCGGACCACGGATCAAATAGTCCGCTTTTTGTGAAAAAGCGATCTAAACCAAAAAAATAACATTAAATTACTAAAACCTGATTGAATATTTATTTGTTTTGTAAATAACTATGGCATGATGGTTAAAGAACTCAATGAACAGTCTTAATCCACCACAAACATTAGTTAAAACAATAAAAAGTTATATTAGATTAAAAGCAACAAAAAAACAGGCACAATAAAGAAAGATGTAAACTGTGATGCGTGCTCAGAATGTAAAGCAACATTTGTGTTGATTCATGATACCGTGGAGAGTCCTTCGCACTCCTAGTTTGTTTTGGAAAGTCTCCAAAATGGCTCCTGTTTGAATCACGTGAGATTTGACTTTCCTAGTTGGACTTTCATTCTGCTTCGTGCAGCCTTAACATGATTTTTATTTAACCAACTTCAGTTTTTTACAACAGAAGAATGTTGATGATGTAAATGGAGCCTGTAATTTAGACACATGGTATGTAGGCATTTGGTTATCGCGGAGTCTGTGAGTACCAGAAATATGTCTATAATTTTAGATTGCTGTCAAACAAAACTCTCTGGGTTTTTGTGCTGAGAAACTGCTGGCTTTGTGAATATTGTAGCTCATAAATATTGGAAGGGACAGGTGTTTTTCTTTTTCCCAGGCTTTGTTGTAGATTTTTCATCTTACCAGCCGCCAGCCTTACCTGTGTACACGTTTATCCTTATAAGAAGTGAAGGCGAATCAGAAAGGCAGCCATAACCATTTTTTTTAATGAAACACATTTGTTCTTTTCAAACCTTAAATCACTCAATAAATATGCCCTGAAACAGTAATATGGTTATATTTTTATTAAAGAAACGATCCCAAGAAATATAATAAAGTAAAATCTGATAATATCAAGTACTTCATATGCTAGTTACTTAAGATTAGAAACAACCTTTAAATTTAGAATCTTGGACACAAAACCTTGTTTTACTGAGTCAAATTTATGGTGGGACGTTGGTGTTTGGTGGAGGTTTGACCCCTAATGTGAAGAGGGACATCTGTTTGTGCTGGACACGGCTAAACTGATCTTCTTAGGAAGACAGACGACTGTCAATGTCAATTCCGGCATCTTCAATCTAGTAATTAGGAATTTCTAAAGCAAAAAGAACTTGACGTCTTCACTAAAGGTAACCAATTTGTGAGGATCATTTTCATTTCTGAGATGTTTTCCTTTCCCCACTGCAAAGTGTTTAAAACAATCTTAGATATGATGACATTATTAGAATGAAATATCCCTGGAACACATTCCTACAAATATATGATGTGTCGTGTAATTACTTAGTTTTTTGCTTAGTCTGCATTAAAACGTTGATAATTGAAAATCTGGGAACCAAAAACCATTACAGGTCCTTGTTGTATCAAAACCTCTGGCTTGTTTTTCCTCCACAATGACCAATTTTGAGGAAGACCCAGTTTTGGTGTCACATTTCTAGGAGTTTGCAAATAACCTCTACAGAGATCAGTGAGTCTTTTGGTTAATGACCAAGGTCTCCACTTGTTATTAAAAAAAATGTTTGAGTTGACTAGATCCCTAGAAATCTTTCTTGCATTATTGCCATTTTTTTGGTTTCAGGAAAGACATTAGTGTCCCATGTTTACACCTGTCCTCCAGAGTTAATTCCTAACCATGAAAGTCTAAACTGACATTAAGGAAAGAAGGAGCAATTCATAAGATTAACTTCAAATTTTATTGATTTGTTTTCATTTGGGTTGAGGCACAAAGCTTTTTTCATGAAAGCAAACTCAATGCTCATAAAAAAATGAAACATGAAAAATAAATTCCTCCCTCCAACCAGCCAGTTCTACCAATGTAATCCTTATGTCCAACCGAACAAAGACTGAAGACCTGCAATTCCTTTATTTTTCCCAATAATCTAGTAAAATCAAAAAATTCCATGTTCAAAACCTATATGTTTGGTTGTGCAGCTTTAAAAAAATATTATGTTACACCTTCAAACTTTTAAATGAAAGGTTAAAACAGGAACACAAAAGTCAGATTTAAATGGTGACTGTTGCAGTTTTAGGTTTAGTATGCACCTATCCTTCCTGTATCCGCCAAGGAATTTTCACCTCGTGCTCCTTATCTCTGCCTTTATTTCCTGTCTCCCCACATTGTTCTACAACTACTTAAAGGAAGCTGTCATACCAACTCTTTAGTCACTCAGCAAAATTGTGTTTCTTCACAATCTTTTCAAAAAAGTTAACTTCAGAAGTCCTAAATAAGCATAAAAAAATATAAAGATAAATAAAAGAATTTTAAATCTTGTGACCCAAAATCTGAGTTAGCCATAGATTATGGAGTTATTTTATTTTCAAAGGTATTTTGTAATATAATGTCACACATGTCGTTAAGTTAGGTATTTGCTGACAAAATTGGTGCATATGAAAAATAAGAAAATGGTGAATATTTTAGTGATTCTGCACAACTAATGTGTTATTTTAGTCTCAGACATCCGAGCTGGGATTAAACTTTAATTCTTAGATTTTTGATAGCAGAAAGGCGCTGATTGGATGATGGATTCCAATAGAATACCAGCGTGAAAATCTGACGTTTTAAGTTACGTTTTAGTCGATTTGTGTATAGGAAAAACACCTGTTCAAGCTAAGAGGACCTAAAAACATTTCTGAAAAAAGAAAGCATGTTTTGAAAATGTGCAAAACTTTTTTACACTTTTACATATATTTAGATCTTCTTTACTGTCACTATTATTCTTTACACGAGAACAAATAGGTCTTGCAAAAGCACAACAATATTTTAATGTAGCAAAACACATTTGGAAGAAATATGGTTTCATTTAATAAAAGACTCTTGAAGGTTTTTCAGTGATTCAACTTAATACATTTTCAGCACCTTGAAAACAATGTCTCCGTTTTTATGAATTTGCAAAAAATGTATGGAAAATTCCACATTTTTGTTAAACATGCAAAGCCACAATACTTGCAGTTACCTTGATCATCTTTAGGAGGAAAATAGGACAAAGTATCAGAAGCTGTAGAGGAAAAGTTCTGTGAAGAAAAATGTTACCTGTTAACTATGCAGGATTTCAATCTCCAGAGTCTTCAACCTACTGGTTCTAACAGGAGCTGCTCTAAATGAGAATATCCAAACCTCAGTGAAGGCCACGGGATGAGGGCTGGTTGATGAGTGGTTGCTGCTGAGAGCATCAACCTGAGCATGGGTTGTCTGGACGAACATGTCTATCGAGAAACCTAAAACACCAAATGACCCCAGCTTACATCATCGACAAATTGTGTATCCAAAACAGGGATCACCAACCTGGTGCCTGCAAAATAACATAATTCACTCGTGAGCTGCGTCTAAAATTCAATTTTATTCTGTTGCTATTTTTTAAAAAATACATTTGCATTCAAATAGATTTAAAAATTAAAACATCTTAAAAATATGTTCATGATACATGAACTTTAATTAAGGTTAGGTGACCTCTGACTTAATCCAGTTCAAAGATATTTAATTGTGTTAAACATGCAGTATATTTGGTCATTAGTTCGAAATGTGACAAGATTTGTTTGAAAATGTTTACGTTGATTTCTCTTTAACATTACATGATTGACCACAGAAGCCTTTAATAAACATGCCTAAATTGTTCATAAGAAGTCAAACTTTTGAACTTTTGCTCAACATTTGACAAATATTTGGGGATTTAAAAAACGCATTTTTCTGCTGGTTGTTTTAAGATCGAAGAAAATCTAAAAATATTTCAGAGTAAAAGCATTTCAATGTTAAACTAAACCAAGTAAGAGGGAAAAATATTATTTCATAAAGAAAAAGCTCCAAATTCAACTATTGACAAAAAAAATTAAAAATCAAACAAATGTAGGCTACTCATCTGTTTTTGAGAAGACATCACAAAATTTAGCTTAACATTTAGATTAAAAATAAAGATCAACAAATACTTAAAATGGATGCTCATTTCAGCCTCTTTTGTTCCCAAAAGACTAAAGAATCACAGGTAACAAGAACAGAAGTGGTCTGAGAGCAGAACCTTGTGGAACACCACATTTAAATCTGGACTAAAATAAGTGGGTTAATGATACGATTTTGTGAAAACTGGTCTGAAAATCCGATTGGAGGCTCAGAAATTGCTAAAAAAAAATATGCATTTGTTTGTTAGAAATAGATTTGAGCATTTTCATATTTAATATTTATTCTCAAGTGTGTTTATGAACTTCCCACTTTGTATTTTATTTAATTGTCTTATCCAGTTTAACATTTTTTGTTTTATTAGCAGGAAGATTTTTTCTTTTTGGTGGTGGGGACTGCTAAAGTTTTCTTTTAGGATTTATTGCTCGTCTTTAACCGCTCATATTTTTCAGAGTTTTTACTACTTAAAAGTATGATGCTGTCAATTTGAGAGACAGTTGTACTGTTGGCTGTAAATACTAAACTAGTCATGTGTCTGATGAAAAATTAATGAAGGTTTTGTCTTTTGAATAAAAAAATATAAACGGAAATGCAGCGGATTAAGTCAACTCATGATGAAATAACTGGTCTGCCGGTAACAGTTTTACTCATAAGGTTGATCAAAACCCAGCTTTGCCCGTAGGTCACTTTCCCAGAATGCATCACAACTTTATCTCCCGACCCTTGCTTCTGTCTTCCTGTGTGTCTGCGAGCAGCTCAAGTTCTCTGAAAAATCACCATTTCCTGATCGCCTGAGATGTGAAAGTGAAACAAAGTCTCTACAAATGCATCAAATACACAAAAATGATCATCTAAAGATTTAAAACAACGTTTGTCAAACGCTTTAAGCATAAAAATGAGTGGATTTAATACTTCAGCAAAGGAAGGCGTGTTGTGAGAATGAAGGCGTGAGAGTCAGAAAAAAGAGAAAGAAAATAACAGGGATCATGAGAACAAGAAGACAACAACAGAGACAAGAAAACAAGTGTTCATCTGGAGAACAGAGGCGTTTTGTTTGGTGGGAAAGGTTGTATATTGTCTTGCGGTGCGGCGATGCATTAATTAGAGGATAAGAAATGATAAGCTCCGTTGAAGGGCTATGAATAGACAGACAGAGAGGCAGACAGATAGCTGAGAGACCAACCGGATGCAAACTGTCTCTGTTTAACAGTTGTAGCCTAAAAGCTTCTTTTCAGAATATTGTAACTCCGTTTACGATTTAAACATGTTTTGAGAGCAAAAATTGACATAAAATGAATATTAGAAATGTGTTGAATCATTGAAAGTTGGAGTGACTTGTAAAGTATTCTTTCTAAGTTTGGTGGGAGCTGATTTTTTTGTGGCCCAGGCCACTTTTCTATAGTTCTATAACACTTTTCAACATTTCTTAACAATGTTGCAAAATCGCTTTTGGAAGAAAAAAAAAGAAAAAAAAAGGAGCATAAGTAACTGATATTGGCATCTAAAGGCTTCTGCTCGCTTATGCTTTTGTCACAACTGCCCTTATGGGTGGATAAGGGTTATCTGCGGGTGAAAAATGACCAAGTGTGTGAGGTACGCAGGAAATACCAAAGTCGTACATCACCAATTTATCATTTCCACTCAGCGGTATGACCAGACCAGTCCCCTCTTTGCCGATTTAGAATGGTCCATGCGATTCAAGTGAGCGTTTCCATTGAGCGTTTGACCATCATAGTGTATGTGGGGTGTAGACCGATGACGTAGCTGTCCGTCAAAACAGTGAGACTACAGCAAAAGAGAAGGTGCATCAGCTGATTCAGAAACGGACAGAGAATTAAAAAGAAAACCGCAGAGGACATTTATAATCCAGAGCAGGTGTTTATTATGGATGAAGCCGGCCTCTTCACTACAGAACAAAGAAGAAGAATTAAAAAAAAAAACTCTTTGTGTTGAGCAATACTCAAATGTTCTTCAATAAATGTTTTACAAAACCCAATCAGAAGTGTTTTTGATGAGTATGGATTGGTAATGGACTTTCTTCAGTTGGGTGGAGGTGAAGGGCTGGAGGTGTCTCCATATTCTCCAATTGATGTGTTACATCGTGTGACGACAGAAGCTCCACCTTAATGGGTCCATTCCATTTTCCACTGGACCTAAGACCAACGAAGGACCATAAATGGTTCTAGTGAGTCCTGCTTAACGGGTCCATTGTCATGTTAGCGAGGCGAAGCAGACCCAGATGCTGTAACCCGGAAGGATCGCGGAAGGCAGAGGTAGGTGGAGGTTTGAACTCCACCCACTATGTCACTATCAAACCAGCAGTCTGGTGCCCCGAGCTGAACACTTAGTAAAAGTAACTAGATAAAGTTTATCTTCATCCTTATTTAACTCAGTTATAAAAAACACTCCAATTCTCAAAAACGGCATAAAACGGATCATTTGAAAGTGTTTTGTTCTCCCCCGTCCCTCTGGATCAATGGAACATTCCAGTCAATAGCAAAGCAGCCAGCAGAGGATTCAATTTTCCCAAATTACTACTAATAATATCATAAATGTGTCCACTGTCCTGTTCCTTTAATGAAATTTATATGTTTGACCTTAATTATTTCCTTTTTACCCTCAAAATCATTGCATTGCGATTATTCTTGTTCAGTTTTGCACAGAAGTTTTTAAATTATTTCCGTTTTTAAATGCTCATCACAAAAAGGATTCTTGGCATTAATTCCGTCTACTAGCAGACAAATGAAGACGTTATTTGACATTTTAATCTGGATAAGGATTTTTTTTTTTTAAATAAAAAAAAAGGTTGTGTCTAGTCAGCACAAAATGAAACTTCATGTTTCAGTAAATTGCTGGTTCTCTACACAATCAGCAAACCCCAAATGACTCGCTCTGAACGTCCTCCAGTTGACATGCAATGGTTCAACTTTGTGTTATTTTAACATCTTTTTTAGAAAATGCTATCCACACATTTTAATTAAAATTTTCTTAACCTTGTAACAACTATATTTTCCTCAGGCCGTTTATGACTCCAAATTTTCCTACTTAGGTCTACATTTGTGGTCTGCTAGGATTAGTCCTCGTCTCTGTGGCAGTCTGCGGACTCTTTGAAGGAGCTCCAATGATGTTGATTTAACTGATGGATGTGTCTCAGATGCTGTTGAACGGACAGACAAGCACACTACCATTTCAGCATTTAAACGTCTGGCTGATGATGGTAAGAACTCTCCCTTTAATTCATTTTCTTTTCCACAAATATACCCTAAAATACTAACAAAACATGCAGATAATGAGCCTTCGGTTTAAGATAAAATATATATTACCACATTTTTAAGCAAGTTTAGTTTATAACCCAGTCAGGAATTAATTATTATACTTCTTTGGTAAAAATTTGAGTGTAAAATGAATTATAAAAATATTTTACATTTTGGAAAAAATAGAATAACTTATTTTGCAATTAAACATTTTATTTGTCATTCTTTTTCATATTCTGTTTTACAAAAACCTTTTTTAAAACCTTGGGAGCTCCCTCCTTTAGTCGCCATCTGTCCCCATCTAACCCTAACCACCCTAACTACCCTACTGTCCTTTTTCACTTCATCCAAGAACCTTTTTTTTTTTCCTTGTCTAAGACCTTGAAACTGATGGCTTAAGTTGTACTTATTTTCGGTTACATGTGATTCTGGAATTTAAAAATCTATTTAAAAAAAAAAAGGTTCTAACTCACATCTAATGCTATATGGTTACATTCACTTTAAATGTCTTGTAATATTAACAATAATAATAATAATTTATTGTAAAGTTTACAGTCCCTTAACTGTAAAAATAAATCAATCTTAGTTTGTGAGGATTTGTTTTACAACATTATAAGGTGTTGAAAACACTCCACTGAACATCAGGTATTTGGTGTTTTTAACATGTTCTTGTAGCATCTCTCTCATGATGGGGACATATATGAAATAATTTAAGATTAAAACTGCATTTTTGAATATTTCTTTATTAAAATCATGATGGATCAGGTACAGAAAAAAATAAGAGGATCTGATGGCAGACAAGATAGTGGCTGAAAATCATTAGTGAAGAAAAAACACTCTGTTGTTTGCGCTTTTAGGCATTTAGGCTAAAATCTTATTGGTTTCGCTACGGCATCCTTACACTTCACTGTCATGCTCATGCAAAGCTCCCTCTGGTGGACATTACTGGTATTATTTTAAGAAACTGATTAAAAGCTAAAAAAAAAACCAAAACAAAAAAAAAAAACAAAGGACGAGTAATGGTTCGTGAGTTGAAATATAGTTCGCCAAACCAATATTTTGTCCCAAATATTGGGTTTATGTTCTGGTCTAGGACTTCCTTCCACCAAATGATTTTCAGCTGCCATCTTTTCTGCCACCAGGTCCCACTCAACAAAAAGTCACGGTTTGAAAAAGCTTGGGTTTGTGAAGCAGCAACTATCATTGGCTCCAATTCTAAATTCTCCACTCTCAGACAGATACTTATTTTTCAGAGACAGTGCCCATTAAAAGCATAAGATTCAATGAGCCAGAATTAGCCCACAGCTATTTTTCATCTGATAGATCCATGTAGGTCTTCATTTTTCTCATCTGAGCTGCCATCTGGCTCAAACCTGTACGGCTATTACAAAACTAAGTCTCAGGTTCACAAAAAGAGTCTTTAATAACAACAAAAATCACCTCAAGAGAGGGCAAACTAAAGGAGCTACAAAAAATAAGTAAGCTAGAAAAGCCCAAGAGCACAGAGGAAAACATACAAGATGAACCAACACTGAGGGCAGAAAGCAGTCAACTTAAATAGGGAGCAGCCTAATCAGGTGAGTGCAGACAGCTGTGCGTGCAACAGATCACAGGGAGGACCCACAGACTGCCTGCACAGAAAGAAAAGGTGAAACCAAACCAAACACACAGAACATAACATTTTCACCAGTTTTAACAAAAGCTCTTTATAACGTCTTCAACTCGTTAAATCATATATACTGTAACTCCTTTACTGTACTCTTTGCATTGGCTCACAGTTCAATTTGGAGTTAATTTTAAAATTTTACTCCTAGTTTTTAAAAGCGACTGGATAGCTCAGTTTGCTATTTGCAGGACTGGCACATGAGGAATAGGTTGGATTCTTAGGGGCTTGATGAGCTTAATCTAGTGTGAGTTCTTACCCTTCAAGAGGGCCCTAATTTTGAGTTTCCCTGTACCAGTCCCCAGCCCGGATATATACAAGGTTGGGTCATTGATTATTAACATAATATAATATTTTATAACTCTTTAAAAGGCAATAAAGTAAGTAAGCCAAAAACACAGACAGAAAATGTTAAAAATGAATGGCAACATTGGGTCCAGAACCAGGAACCTCTTTTGGGTGTCAGCTCTGTTCTCAGCTCTACTCTCAGTCCTCTCACCCATCAGACTGAAAATTGTGTCAGATTATTGGAGGGAACAAACTGTCATTCAATTTAAGCAACCAAATGTGTCCAATCTGAATACACCCTAATGTAGCAATGGAATTTAATCAAATACATCAGGGGTGTTAAACTCAATCGCACAAGGGGCCAAATTCCAAAACACACCTTAGGTCGCGGGCCGAACAGGATAAACATTTGTTGAACACTCTAAAATGAAATTTTAAAATATTTGAAATTGCAAATTTTTAACATAACTATGAACAATAAAAATGCAGAACTATTATTCCAGAATAAATCAAATTAAACCTTAAATAATTTGTCAAAATTGTACAAGTTAGAAATAAACTGGTCATCAATTACAATAAAATAAAATTGTCTGGAGGGCCGGATATAATTACAAGGGGGGCCGGATCTGGCCCCTGGGCCTTGACTTTGACATGTGAAATACATGCAATAATCTTAACACTAAAAAAAATGTCATATACTTTTTAAAATATCTTCTTAATAATTGCTGTCCCAGGAAACCAATCTTCTTCCACCTGGTGATGAATTGCGTAATTTTCAAAAACTACCATTGTCTTGCTTCTTGTGCCTCTGTGGTTTCAGAATTTTCACATACGTTTTTTTTTTTCTTGAATCGTTTGTCATCTTGAATTGAGTAAGTTCCTTTACCTGCATGTCTACACTCTAGACTACAATCACACCCACTGGAACAGACTTCACTTTGCTCCCTCTGCATCTTTAGACAAAAACCTCCGAAAACCAAGATCATGAGGTCATGCTCAACATTCCTGGGTTGCAGAAAAAAACGGATCACAATAACTTGAGGTGAATTAAAAAAGGTTTGATTAAATATTTTATTTGTATTCTGTAAAAACCCATGTCCACAAGTCCGCAGCCTATAAATGTGAGAACATGTTTGGTTGTTTGTTTCATAAATTGTGTGTGTGTGTTAGGGGGTGATAAAGGTGGGGGATTCCCGCAGTGACCAGCGTTAATGGTGTGTATGTGTGGGTCTCCCATCAATCATCACACACATTTCCCTCCTTCAGCGCGTTCCAAAATAGAACGTTGTGTGAACATGACCTCTCCCACACATAAACACACGTTTGTGCTCACACACACCAGTAAACACACCCATTACGATGCCATTGTGTCTTGGCTCCTCGTCCAGAATGTGCGCGCGTTTGTTTGCGCTCGTGTGTGCGTGTGTTTGTTATCAGAAGTTGTAAGGAAAAATGTCCCTCCTGCCATGTCCTCCTCCTTTCTCTGTCTCTCTTTTCTTTTTCGCCACAAAGTCTGCAGTCGCTGCCAAATTTCCTCTGTGGCAAAGGTGTGGTGCTGCGCCGCTGTCCCGCGCAAACACACACATTCCACTTGTTTTGTTATGGAGACTTTAGAGAACTGGACAGTGTTGTGTGACTGCTGACCAGGATGAAACCCAGTGTGTTACCTGAAACACCGACAGAAACATAACAGATGAGCTGGAGGTGAAGAATGCATTAATAGTAGGTGATGTCATGTTTCCTTTCCTCCATTATTCCCAGTATTGGAACACCTCGGATTCCGCTGACATGTATCATTTACTGCAAACCAAAGCATAAAAGAAGGGTCACTCTTTACAGTATTTCTAATGGAGATGCTTGTTGGGGTTTTTCTTAGAGACACTGACTTCCTGATGGAAAATAAAATATTAAATAAAAATAAAAAACGATAAAGTAAAATAAAAATGGCATTTTTTTCCTGTTTGATATGTTGAGGAACTGTAAAAAATGAGCTGTTGTGTTGGCATTTCTCCTTTCATTGTATGCTCAAATACTGGTTGTACGCACAACACCCCCTTTGAAAACCTCAAAACTAAAATAATAATAATAATAATAATAGGTGCATAGAAAAAAAGGGGCTGACTAGAGCTGTCTGTTATTTCAGCTAATATCTCAAACATGTACTTTTCAATGCAAAAATATGAAAACGACTGCTCCACATTGAATTTAAAAATCATTATTCTAATGTTAAGATGTTAAAATAAGCTGTATCTTGATTGAAGTGCTACTCTGATGAAAAGTCATGTTCTTGTGGCATTTTTATGACAATGGAGAATATGTTTAGAGAAAATTAAGCTCAAAATTGCATTTTTGAGTATTTTTTTATTCAAATTGTCAATCAGGAGCAGAAAAAAATGGTGTTTGAAAAAGAGTTTAGCTCTGATGAAGAACATGCAGTATGGTGGGCAGGCCACAAGCTCTCTGGTCCGTTCCATTCCAATTTATCCAGTAGCAGACAGATACATCCATGAACATCTTTGTTGTCCTCGTCTGAGATGACATCTGGACCAAAACTGTATGGATATCTCTTATATTTTTTGCTATTTATGTTGCTTTGCTAATGTTATCTTGGAGTTATTGTGATTAGCTGTAAGCTAATAGAGAAGAGTATAAAATAAAGGATTTTGGTTATGGGTGACGGGAAGTGGGGGTGGGCTTCCTCAGTGTCAGCAGTCTCGCCCACAACTCAGGGGTGAATTTCTAATGAACTCCTGCTGCACTTTGCCCCATCCAAATGTGCAGTCTGGATCCAAATTTCAGCTCAGATGAGGAAAATGAAGATGTTAATGGATCTATTCGTGTACAAGTGGATGATTTAGGATTGGATCAGAGAAGGGAGACTTTGGCCCACCCGTGGCAATTGCTCAAAAACCTGAACTTTTTCAAACTGCGGGTTATTATCTCTCTCGGATCCAACAGGATTTGAATAAAGAAATACTCAGAAACACAGTTTTTCTCAGGAGACAGCACTCTGGTCTCCAGCTGGAGCCATCTCCAGAGCACTGACTGCACTACATCTCCCAGCAACCCCAGTGCACAGTCCTAGATGTTGCTCAGCTGTCTCTCATTTGCCAATCACCAACAGGACACTTAAGTATTGCACAGAGCCTCACTCAGTGCGAAGTATTGTTTGTGGCACTCTGCCACACTGAGCATTTCTATCTGGACCTGATCTTCTATTTCTAACCCTGCTTTATCTCGGATTGCCTGCTGCCTGCCCTGACCCTCGCCTGGACTCTGACAACTCTAGTCTCTTCTTGGATGATCCCATGCTAGTGACTGATCTCTGCCTGTCTGACTCTGATTTAGCTTTGTGGACTTTTAGCTGTCCTTGGCTCATGTCTGAAGAAATAAACCTGCTGCATGTAGAACCAGGTGTCTGCCTGACATTTTGGCCCAAACCGAATTCTTCCCTTCTCCCTATCCCAACTTTCGAAGGTGCATTTTTAGTGCAAGTGTTCATTGTAGCGGGTCTTTAATGGATTTGTGTGTAGACTTTCTGTTTCTGTGTATTTATAAATGTATTTTTTAAATAAATGGGTTGTTAAAGATGTTTAGAAATTGTGATGGTTGTGTTTATGTATGTGGACTTTTTTTGTTCCATGTGGGACACATTTTACTAAATCTCTATAGCATAAAAGCTTCACAAATAAAAAAGAATTTAATAAGTGATGATAAATGACGTATTTCTTAGCAATGAACCGGAGGAAGACCCAACACATTTGTCTTCTGAATAGCAGTGGGTTTACAAGGACTGCAACACTGTGCACATCTGGAATTCTAAGTTTATTTCTCTGGAAATGTTTAGAAGTTTTGCTAATTGTGCATATCCAGACTTGTGTTCAACTGAATCTCTCTCCTCTTTAGCGGCGACTGTCAACTATCTGATTTCCCAACTGTTTTCTCCTCTTCCACCAAGACTTTAGTCAGTATTTTTAGCATTTGCATGCTTCTTTGAGGGCTAATCATTTTGACCTTAACTGCAGAAACTTTCTGCTTATCGCTGACTATAAATACTGTCATAAAAACACAGCGACACAGACAGACAATCGCAGCGCGCCTGAGACAACAGCGGTGCAAGGGGGGGGCAGTTCCTGGTTGGTCGAGCAGGAGGCTCCGAGACGCCACAGGAGCCTCCCATGGAGCTGGGCGTGGGGAGGAAAGAGTGTGTGTCTGAGTGTGTGTAGGGGTCAATATAATGTGGTAGATAGAGGGGGACATGTCCTTGGCAGGCAGAATTACTCACATGTAGCATTTATTTTAAGATCGGGTTTTGGTTGGATACAGCAAAAAAAATGCAAAATCTAAACAGTTTTTGAAAAAAAGATGGCCATCAAGCTACATGCGTATTTTCTATTTAAGTGTATGTCCATACACTTTCACACATTTAGCCTGGAATACAAAAATAAGTCTGCACTTTTCCATTTTTTAGTTCCTAATTTTTAACAAAAACCCAAAACTGAATAAACAAAACATGAAAATGAATAAATAAATTTTTAATGAAGATGCAAAGAGACTTATTTGTAGTGGACTGATATTATTTTGAACTGTTCCACCACACGCTATAATCTGCTTATATCATCATCAAGCATCAATGCACCCCACAAAAATCTGTCGTTAGGCCACTCTTTGTCCCCCGCTCCCATCACCCCCACCCGTGACCCTGTCAGAATCTGACGGTTCTCCCCCCTCACTTGGTGGGTTTTCGCGGATTTCAGCCTCCGCGCCCGGGCCTGAAGCCCCGTCGTCTGCCCGTTCCTGTGCAGTGCTGTAGAAATCTTTGCTGTTACTTAACATATCATCATGTTTTGTCTCTCATTTGTTCACGGAGTTAATTATAAATGTGTCATCTGCCGGTTTGTGTCGTCTGTGTGCGCTTTCATGTATGTGGGTGTGTGTGAGACGCTCCAGTCTCAGTTGGACAAAAACAATGGAACCTCTCTGATTACATCTCCCTGTACAGGCGGACGGGGTGTGTGTGTGTGTGTGTTGTGTGTTAAAGCCTCACGGGGGAGGAAGGGGTGGCAGTTGCAAGGGAGAAAAGAGGGGGAGGCAAAGTTTTGAACTCCCCTTCTTTCACGGTGTCGCGCGCGCTCTCGTTCCGTCCCTCCTGCCGCCATCCGACACCTCATTGGATGAATCCCCGGCTATATTTGTAGCTGATTGGTCAGGGCGTGGTATATATACGCGGCGTGGGTCGGTTAAATCTGGCCACAACTTTAAAAACTTTCAAACAAGGTTGACAGGCAGAGACAGTGTGTCGGAGGGCCTGACTGACAGAGGGAAACCACGCTCTGGACAAACCGCTGCACCGCACACTCCAAACAAGAACTGTTGTTTTTGAGGAAAAAAAAAGACCTTGGACGACAGAAAGAGGCAGAGTCACTGTGGAGATTTTTTTCCTTTTCTTTTTTTTTTTTTTTGTTGCAGAAGGAATATTCTGCACCACTGCTTGTTTGTTTTCTCTTTCTTTGTCCTACTCTCCCTCCTCTGTGATCTCCATGCTTTGCTTTGGGATTTGTGCTCCAAATCCATCCAATTCTTCTCCTGATCCATCACACTTTTGCCATCTGAACCGTTTTGAGTTACATTTTTGTTCCAGAGGTTTGCAACCAAACAAGCTGAGACAGACGTTTGCAGAATTGGACTAAGAGTTAATTCCAAGCCTGGTTCTGGAATGAATTTAGCAGAGCCCAGCTTGCGCAGAGAGACTCCCCTGCATCCCAGCCAGGTGCCTCTCGGAGGCCCCTGGACGTCGGAGAGTCTGAGTCCTGCCTCCGACTCAGAAGCGGGTTTTGAGCAGAACCTCTCCGAAGACTGCGGCTCCACTGATGCTCTCGGAGCGGAGACCATGAGGAGAGCAGATCCCAGGATGGCTTCAGCGACGAGCTCCGGGGGGCAGAGTACGGATCTGATCCAGGCGGGAGGGATGTCGCCCGAACCGAGTGATGGGAAAAATCCAGGGGGTGAGCAGAGGATTCGCAGGCCCATGAATGCGTTTATGGTCTGGGCAAAAGATGAGAGGAAGCGGCTGGCGTTGCAGAACCCTGACCTGCACAACGCTGTGCTCAGCAAGATGCTCGGTAAGACAGACAAGCACCTGACAACAGAAAACTAAACCTGCTTGGTTCAGTCGCCACATTAAATCAGTAAAAATCACTGAAGATTATTTATGTGTAAACATTTTAAGATAAATAACATGTTTGTTTTTTTTTTGCTTTGACCACTTACATGCAAAACATTTGCAACATAGTCTGATTGTAATAAAAAACGCATATTTGGAGTAAATCTGGAAACAACATCATTGATCTTACAACAACATTCATCTTACCGAAGGACAGAACTGAGTATTGGCTCCAAGTGAATTACAATAACCTGATACCTGCTCTTCTGTGTGTATAAAACAAAAGGATTGATGGTCTCAGATAATTTCTTTTAAATCTTTTATTTCTAAACATGCCTGCATGTCTCACATCAACACAAAGAGCTGCTTAGTGCTGCCACACCGGACAGCTGGAGCTCATCTGTAAGCTTGGGCTTTTCAGAGCCATCCAAATTCAAACCAGAAGGTCTCTGGGAGATGGTTTGTTTTGCAGATCTCAAAGTTGCTGGCATTTCAAACCACAAGACAAACTGTGAATGTATGAACTTTATACAGAGAATAAATAATGCAAAATAGGAGCCAAAATGTTCAAGTCTCTGAAATCTGAAAGTCCCCATGAGGGGAGGTTTTGTATGTGATATAAAAGTCAAACATTCATGTCTAATCGAACGAAATGAATACTTCTCAGTCTAAAGTTAAGTTCTGAATGTCCTCCAGGTCAGTCGTGGAAGGCTTTGAGTGCCACGGACAAGCGGCCGTTTGTGGAGGAAGCAGAGCGTCTCCGTGTCCAGCACCTTCAAGACCATCCCAACTACAAATACAGGCCTCGCCGCAAAAAGACCACCAAAAAGCTGAAAAGGGTCGAGCCAGGGCTCTTGCTGCACACTTTAACCCAAGGAGGGGGCCAAGGCCTCGGCTTAGGACCTGGCGTCAGCCCCATGGGGGCTGAGGGTGTTTCTACAGCTTCTGCTTATGGACATCCAAGCTCTCATCCCCATCATCACCACATCAACCTGCATCCATCTGTGGGACACTTCAGGGACCTCCAGGCTCCAGAGCTGGAGAGCTATGGCCTGCCCACTCCAGAGATGTCCCCGCTGGATGTTCTGGAGGATGGAGCAGGGGAGCCTGTGTTTTTCCCCCAACATGTTCAAGAAGAAGCAGCGATGGGAGGTTGGGGTGGCTACCACCACAACCCCAGCCACCACCATCATCATCACAACCAGCAGTACGGCCATCTCTACAGCAACCACAGTCACCACAACTCCATGCACGGGCAGGGTTGTGGAATGAGTGTCAGTGCTGGTTTAAGTAACAGTTTAAATCCTAGTCTGAGTTCAGGAAGAAGTTCCAAACTTGATTCTAGATTAAACTCCATTGAATCAAACATGGCTTCCAGCATGAGCTCTGTTGCTCTGGTCATTCCCAAGTTAAATCTAACCCATTCCTCAGTCCATCAAGTTCCCGTTAAGAGTCCTGTGAAGGGTCAGCCTTCTCCTGACTCTTCTTTACCTATATCCTATCCCCATTCTTCCATCAGCCTTCCTGAGCCAGTGAAATGCCTACAAACAACCCTGAACACAGCCCCCGTTAGCTTTTACAGCCCAATGTATGGGACCAGCACACCAAATTCCTCTCAGTTCAGTTCCTCTCAGCTGGGGCAGCTTTCACCTCCACCTGAAACGTCTCCCGCTTCCTGCTTGTCCTCCTGTGTCCCATCGTCTACGTTTCTACATTCTGTGCAGTTAGACCACTCCAGTGTTGAGGCCTCTGGCCACATGGGGTCTTCTGCTGAGTTCTGGTCTGAGGTGGACAGGCATGAATTCAACCAGTATGTAAACGTAGGAAGGAACCAAGAGGAAGCCTATGGACCCCGTGGAAGTGGGTCAAAAGTCCAGGGCAGCTGCGCTGGCAGCGGCATAGCCAGCAGCAGTAATAACATTGTCAGTAACATAATTAACAGGGATGTCAGTAGTATTACGAGCGGAGCTGGTGGTTGTGATAATGGGAGTAGCCCTCTCATATCTGCACTTTCTGATGCCAGCAGTGCAGTCTATTACAGTGCCTGTATAACTGGATGAGTGCATCATCTCCCACATAGTCTGTACCTCTGACTATGTGAAAATAAACTGGTGTGACATAACAAGAAGGAAAAAAAAAGTGTTTTGCTCAAGTCATTGTCAGTTCAGATTTGTTTGTCTTAAGTCCATGAGTCACAATTGTAAAAGTTTACTTTTTTAAAGGAAAACACATTTGAAGAAGTTGTTCTAAGAGACATTTTTTTAAAAGCATTTACAGTATTTTCCGCAATATAGGGTGAACCGGATTATAAGACTGTGACAATGAAGGTTTTTTTGTTGTTTGTTATAAATAAGGCATGTTTAACTATAAAACATTAAAAAGAGTCAGAGAAAAGTCCATCAGTCAGTCAGACTTTATAAAATGCGTTCACGGTAATTCAAGATCTTGTTCGTAACACGCTACACATCAGCCATGTTAGCTGATTCACAATAACTATAGTTCCCAACTTTGTTTGTGACACATCAAAAAAAAACAAAAAAAAACAGACTTATACCTCTAAAACAAACGTTGCTGTGAATACGCCAACTCCCAACCTTGTTAGTAATACTTACAAAAAAACCTCCAATAGCGCTACACTTTAGCCACGTTAGCATATTTACAAAAATTTTAGCTTTCGACTCCACCCTGTTTGAAAAAGCACAACAAGAATTCATCCATAAATATGGCATTACTGATTCTAAGACACCCTGACATTTTAGAAAATAATCAATACTTTTAAGTGTGCCTCATAGTGTGGAAAATAAGGTAATAAAATTATATTTATGCTATAACACATAATTTTGGTTAGCAAAGTTTTGCTATAGTGCCAACATTTAGATAGCTAAGAGAAATACTTAACAAAAAACTTCTTAATTTGACTTTTTAAACCAACATGAACACTTAACAAGTTACTTGTTTTCCAATGAGGTTTAACGTATATGTCCAAAACAGACAGCAGCTGAATATAAACATATTCAAAAATAATTCTTAACAACATACAAGTGTTAGCTGTCAATTAAATGAGACTTTAACAGAGGCGGCGACCCATCCATCCATCCATCTTCTTGACCGCTTCCTCCCTTTCGGGGTCGCGGGGGTGCCGGAGCCCATCCCAGCCACTGATGGGCGAAGGCGGGGTACACCCTGGACAGGTCGCCAGTCTGTCGCAGGGCCTCAATCACACACACATTCACTCCCACATCCACACCTAGGGACAATTTAGAGTCACCAATTAACCCATGAGGCATGTTTTTGGACGGTGGGAGGAAGCCGGAGTCCCCGGTGAAAACCCACGCATGCACAGGGAGAACATGCAAACTCCACACAGAAAGGTCCCAGCCGGGAGTCGAACCGGGGCCTTCTCGCTGTGAGGCGAGAGCGCTAACCACTTGCGCCACCGTGCAGCCCCGAGGCGGCGACCATGGTTTGGAAATGCTGATGTGAAGATATATATATTTCAGCATTCTAATAAATAAGAACATCTTTCCAAAATAAGTAACTTTAAAAATTATTTTATATTTTCTGTCATTTTTCTTTAGGCCAGTTTTGTTAGTATGAGGTCTATGTGGAAAAAAAAAATAAAAGTTTTGGTTTTTGTAAGTACAGTTTCATATTTCTGACTCCAGAATTAATTTATAGTTTAACAATTAGAATTAGATTATAATGTTTACATTTTATGACAGACAATGGACTCTAAAAAATGATGAGGAATAAATAATTTCTTTATTTGCACTGTGTGTACACTGTCAGGAAACGTATACTATAAATCTCCTTCACTACCAGCTGGTATTGTTTGTGACATATCATAGGGGCCAGACGGATCTCTGCAAAAGTTTGTTTAGATGAATTCATCTCGGGAACATGAAACACAAACCGTGAAATAAGAGGGAGAAGGCCCTCAGATGGAGGGACTGGATCCAGCCTCTGCATGTTTCTGAAGTGTTGCCGGGAAAGCCTTGGCCACTAACCCAGAACAGACCACTGATGTCTCCCACAAACTATCGGGATGTTTTACAAGCCGGGGTGGGTTTTCTTTAACAGTGATACATGCCGTTCCATCTGTAGCTCATTTCATGGTGGGGCATCATTCCAAAATAATTCACAAAAGGGCACCAGTAAAAAGTTGCTTTGGTCTCTGACCAACAAAGCCATTCAGAGATGATTTTTTTTTCTATCACCACAGAACATTTTTGGTCTAACAAACATATCACTTGTTTAAGTTAAATGTAATTTTACTAATTTAAAGGCTTTGCCCGACAAACAACAGAAGCTCAGGTTTTTCTTCTGGAATAAGTTCAGTATTCCAGACCACGGAAATGGGATCTCTGTTTGCCATACTTTTAATTACCCTTTAACACCAGAGCTCCAGTGTTTATGTTCTTTGATTTAATGTGACTTTTCAACCATTAACTTTTAGAATCTACTGAAATTATGTTGATTGCATTAACAGTTGAAAAGTTAAAATTTGTTAAAGATTTTGTGTTTAAGCGTCACAGGCGACGCCTCAGGTGTTAAAGGGTTACGCCTGGTTCACACTGGACGCAGAAGCGCCTCGGAACGGAGGCGGCTTTCATTCAGTGCCCTGGTTAATCTATAGTGTGATTAACACCAGGCGCGGAGCGCCGCGGTCCTCCGCGGAAGGTTTGTGCCGAATCGTTTTGGCATCTGGCCTGTTTTGTGTGCGATCCACATCAATTCTGGCAGGAAGTTACATCAAGATACATGAAAAATCTAGTTTATTTTCAAAATATAACAAATTTTTCACAATAAAACACAGCAATTGACAAACTTGATCATTTTTTGTATTTAAACAGACTGTAGAGATGAAAATAAACACACAATTACATTTATTGGTTATTAACTTACCCATGATAACAAAAAAAAGCATTGTCGCAGACTGTCGCAGAAAAATAAATGCAGGAGAGAGCGGATACCGCGCGCACCCTGCTCCGCGCCGCTTCCGCATCCAGTATGAACCTAGCGTTAGACTCCAGTCAACTTGTTATAAATGAGCAGACGGACACTCTGACTTGTTTATCGATTTTTGAAAAAAGTATGCAACCTATTATTGTAAATATAGATATATATTTCTAGGCAGAGAAATTTAGACTATGAAACGTTCTCTTTGCACTGAAGTATTAGACTAAAAAGAAAACTACTTATCTAAAATCAACTGTTTATCATTATACATGTTTTTTTATTGTACAGAATGAACTGTTTTGTTTTGTCCATCTTAAAGTGTTTCATTTGCCAATTTCTGTTAGAGCAAGGCAAATATATTGTTCTTATACTTTGGTTGTAATCACAGTTCTGGACCTCAAAGCCAGTAAAAGTGTAGTTTATTTTAAAGACTCGCTCCGATGAAAACCATGTTTTTTGTTGTTTTTAACATATTCTTGTAGCATTTATGATGATGGAGGACATATATAAAGAAATTTATGCCCAAAATTGCATTTCTGAGTATTTCTTTATTTAAATTGTTGGGAATCAGGAGCATTTAAAAAATATATGTTTATAAAATTAACATATTTTTGACAGAAAATATGGTGGCTTGCTACAAGCTTCCACAATTCAGACAAATTTCTAGTGCCAGTAACTATGTCCTAAAAAAACACTTTTTTTGTTTGTTCTTTTAACTAAAAACAGCACAATCAAAATGGATCAAAAATGATTGGAGTGGATCTTTAAGCTCAGGATTCAGAGGAACAGCCCCCTTCACCAGCATCATGTTTACCTGTCATTTTGATATACTTTGTTTTAAATCATGCGTAAGCAGATGTATGGAGCTTGTTATGTTGTAGCATTGTGTCTCTATGGATGAACTATTTTACCTAAAAACTGCAAAAGTCTTTTAATAAGTTATGGACGTTTTCAAACAAATGAATATTTAGGTTGTTATTGTAAATAAGAACATGTTCTTTATAGGTCACCTGGTTAAAAAAAAGAGCTGTTTAAAAAAATAAAGTTGAAAATCACAATAGAAAATTCTCTTTGTGTTATTTTTATTTTTTGTCCCAAACTTTTTTTTTGTCAATTCATCAGTTAACATACATTTGATATCTGTGCTATTTTTGTGTGGGCATATTCACACAAAATAATTACACACACTTACAAATTTCAGTCCCAAGGCAGAAATTGTAATTACTCGAACCATTTTGGCGGTTTGTTTTCTGATTGGAAACCCACAGGGTGTTCTCCATCCTGTATTTATTTTGTGGACATTGAAAGAAGAACAGCGCAGCTTCCTTCAAACATTGGCCTTGCGTCTGTTTCACATTAAACTACAGTAGAGCTGCTGTTTCGTTGCCTTCACAGTATGAAACTGCTGTGCAAAATTAAATACCTAGAACTTTTAGATTTACCAATCCATTCTCAACTTATAAAAAAGCAACTGCAGATTTTTTTCAAATTGAAAGGAGCTTCGAAGGAACAGAATTCAAAAAATAGTGGAGCATATGACATTCTTTACAGTTTACACCCAACATTTCACTCCCAATTATAATTTATAGTGAGACACAAAGACTTCAGAGACTAAGGCGTTTTTTTTTTTTTTTTGTTTTTTTTTGGGTCGAGCAATAACTCCAGGGCTTTTGGTAATAATTATCTGGCGAGGAGAAAAACACCCAGGATTTTGGGATTAAATCAAAGGACGTTTTCTCAGCGGTCATTCAGGGACAAATTCAAGGGGGGATTTCCCAAGATGTGAGTTCCTTTGATATTTTCAATGTTTTCTGACAGGAATCATGTTCAGAGTTTTATTATAACATTTTTTGTGTGGTGTTTGATAAATGTGGCCTTGCTGTTTATTTTTTTTTACAATTGGTTGCTTTATTTTATAAAATAAATGCTTTCATTAGATTACATTTATTTTCTGAGTCTCAACATTTTGGTCGAATCATTTTTTTCGTTCAGCTAAGCTAACATGATAACTTGCTTAGGGAATATTCAAGCTTACAGACAGATTAGTTTACATTTTTACAAAAAAAACAGACAATATTAAATGAGTTTTGCTGTTAGCAAACACTTTAGTTGGAAGATTTTTTATGATACTAGCCAGTTTGGGTCCAATGCTCATGCCAGGTCTTTAGAATTCTCAGTAGGAAATTGTTTTCTAACGTTTCAAAATCAAACATGACATGCCACCAGAGCTGTCAGCTAAGGTCATTTAGGATGATAAAATCTCCTTATGAAACAAACAGCCATTGATATGTGCTCCAATTTTCTGTTTTTAGTCAGAATGAGCTCATAATCCAGCCATTCATCACTCAGGGGGAAACAGCAGCAACAGGCTGCAAAGGAAGTCAGAACAGGTGGAGGAAAGCTCTGGGAGCTGGAAGGCCGGGCAAACACAGAAGCCTCAGCTGGTCCTCACAAAAGGCGTTGACTCGAAATCCTGATTTAGCTAGATAAAGCACGTCTGTAATCCAACAATCCCCATCCTTAAAGTCTTCCGTCGGCAGATTCTATCACCAGACGTGGTAAAGGAGCAGGCAGGGTCAGACCAGAGACTCCCACATAGACAGGTACTACACCAGGTAGGCTGGACTGGAAGAGAGTAATTGAGAAACACTAGTGGGATTACATTGTTTGGGTTTTGTGGTTAAAAGTTGAAACCTATTTTAAGTATTTTGGTTCAGATAGTTTCATAGTTTTCTCCTAAAACAACATTTAAATTTGTTAGGTCTTGTTTACAAACCTGTTAAATAGTTCTAGTTACCCTCAGTGCAATGAAAATGAAGATTAAGAAACTTCAAAACTTACAAGTATTAAGGTTGATAACCATTTCCAATTTCAGCTTATCGTTACTTTTTATTTTGTTATTTTGTATACAATTTTTATGCATAGCTACATACTCCTGAGCTGTCTTTTTGTGAGTTTTCATCTTTCTTTTCCAGCCAGAACCCATGATATTTAAGCCTCTAACACCAGAACAACAACTGTAGTTAATGTAATTCTAGTAAATTCTGAAGAGGGGAAAAGCAGCCTTTCTCGGACATCCAACACTGTGGTGAAGTCTTTGTGCAATCAATGTAAATCGGCTGATTCTGTTTTTCTACACTTAACTCTAGAAACATGTTGCATTAAAGGGCTATTTTTTTTTTTAAAATAATGTTGCATGATCAGTGTTCACTCATTAGCAAGATATCACCTAGATCGGGGACAGGCGACTCCAGGTCTTGAGGGCCGCACTCCTGAATGTTTTTTAAACATGCCCTGATCTGGCAGTGTTCTAATTGGCTGAACACACCTGAACCAGGTAATCAGTCATGATTAGGGCTTGATTGAATGATGATAATGTAGACCAGGGGTGCCCAAACCTTTTTGCTCAAAGGGCCAAAATCTAACACAAATTTTCTTCCGATGAAAACAGCAAACTGGGATCTTAATGAGAGACGTGCAGCTGGTCCTTTGACTTTATCAGTGACTCAATGTTGGCCTGAAGCTTAGTCTCACTGATAGTTTTGGAAAAATACAGTTACGGGTTTTAATTAAACACTCTGCAGCTTCTGCAGCTACGGCTTGAAGGGCCAAAAGATTACCTTTGGTGGGCCAAATTTGGTCCCACTTTGGGACCCATGATATTGACCAGAGGTGTCCAAAGTCAGTCCTCGAGGGGTGGTGCCCTGCATGTTTTCCAACCAAGCTGCCATTGAAGTTCCCTATTGGCCAAACACACCTGATCCAGGTAATCAGCAGCAGATAAGGCAGGATTTCTGAAAAACCAGCAAGAGGTCAGCCCTCAAGGACTGACTTTGGACACCATTGATATAGACAAAATGACAACAAGTCACAAGAATGGAAAGGGATATATCCCTTAAAAAAACTGATCACTAACTATCACCAAGAGGACCTGGCTATACAGATGGTAAATGGCGTATACCTATATATATATAGCTTTTCTACCTTCCTTGAAGACTCAAAGCTCTTACAGTCACAATCCCATTCACGCACACATTCACACACTAATGGTGCCGAACAGTGGCACCAACCTTCCATCAGAGGCAATGTGAGGTTCAGTGTCTTGTCTAAGAGCTCTTTGACACATGGGCAGGCAAGCATGGAATCAGACCTGCAATCTTCTGATCAGAGGTAGACCACCTTTTTTTCGCTCTACGGCTGACCAGTGGTGCAGCGGGATGACAAGATGGCACCCAGACATTATTGTCCGGAACTGGAAGTCTGAAACCACAAGTTCATTACCACTACTCCTTTCAGTTGTAAATTACTCTTTTTTTTTTGGAAAACTGGCCTAACTGTTACCTTTTTTGTACCTTCAAGCTTCAAACTTTAACACCGTAGATGTCTCTGGTAAAACTTTCTACTGGTATGCTTTTTGACACACTCGTTACAATTAATGTGAACAATTTAAAGCGGCTTTCCACAATATCCAACACAATACTTATATAAAGTATCATACACAAAGACGCTTTTCTCTGTGACAGAATAAGGATTGATAAAGGGTTGAAAAG
This sequence comes from Oryzias melastigma, assembly GCF_002922805.2. Classification (NCBI taxonomy): domain Eukaryota; kingdom Metazoa; phylum Chordata; class Actinopteri; order Beloniformes; family Adrianichthyidae; genus Oryzias; species Oryzias melastigma. Next base: position 23,266,728 of record NC_050518.1, on the reverse strand, counting down.
TTATGGTAGTCAAAGAAAAAATCCACCAGATTTGTTTGCTGTCTGTTTTTTCATCATTCAATAAAAAGTGTGACATGTCTGTTCCTGAGTGTAGAACAGAAAGTTGTGTTTTTCATGGAGTTTGTGAAGGTCTTCCCATACTAGGTCAAGCACTTGAAGACCTTTTTGTGTGTATGTGTCAGTAAAAACCCAACATGTTGCTGCAGTCATTGAGAGGAATGTTTGCAACAAGAAGGAAACCCCTGTGGAAGACTGGGATGTTCGGAAAGGGTGTGTGTGCCTTTGTATGTGTGGAAAGTGAGAGAGGAAGAGGTGTATATTTGTGTGAGAACACCTCACCCGGCTGCCTGTGCCCTGACTGGAAAAGATAACATGAAGCTGGATTCCCCTTTCTCTCAGGTGGAAATGAACATGTAGCCCACTGCAGAATCTACACTTCGTATGAAATGTCTATGCATGAATCAGCAAATAAGATTTACTGTGAAACTAAGTGGACCCACGATTTGTGCATCAAGATCGAGTCCTACTTGTGAGTTAATTTTCGATGATGGAGAGAGGTCAATTTGGTGGCAGCCACATAAAATGAACTATTTAAAGTTGTGTGGACTCTCATCTCACAGATGGAAGACTTTGCTTCAAATCCCATTTGGTTTATTTCGGTGTGGAGTCTGGATGTTCTCGTGTTTTCTCCAGAAACTCTGGCTTCCTCCAACAGTCCAAGGACATGCTTCATAGGTTCATTGGTAATTCAGAACTTTTCCCAGGTGTGTATGAGTGTGTTTAAGTGTGTGGTTGTCTGACCATGTGATAGACTTGTATCCTCTCCCATCCACTGCAATCCCATGAACCCAAAAGAGATTCAGCAGGTTAAGAAAATGGGTAGATGGATGGAGAAAATCCACCTTCAGAGGTCTTCTGAGTATTGTACTGCTATTGTATTGCATTGTGTACTTCTGTGTTGAATGTGTTGTGGAAGTTGGAGGCTTGATGTTTACCTGAGTGACTCTCACCTGTTTTGGCTGTTTTTTGGAGGGGCCTCAGGTTACACACAGCATAGCACCAGAAACAATCTCTTGCCGGAAGTGGAAATTTTGCAACTTGTGGAAATTTCCTAAACTTTAGGAAACCATTTCAAAAATGATATTTAAAAGAAACTTCAGAACAATCAACTTTTAAGCTTTTAAATGAGAATGAACTGTAACTGTCTTAATAGTTTAGTATACAAGATGAGCTCCAAATTGGACAGAAGATTAATCGTTTTATTTCTTTCAAGCCAATATTAACAAAAGTTCAAATTTGTATTCCTACGCCCGTTTACCTCTGCAGAAAAAGTTGGTGAAATACTGTTTTTTCTCTGTGAATCAGCTGATCGACTCGCTGACAGAGACCATCACAGAGAAAAAAAGGCAACAAGGCAGAAAAATTAGAGAAGAAACGGGAAAAAGCTTAAAACGGGGGTTCCAGGCAAGGACTTACAGCAGGGAGGAGGGACTTCTGGCTATTAATTTTTGAGCACCATTTTTTTCCCCCTGTGGCCAGATTCTCTTGGTTTTTTGGAGCGAGCAAAGATTACCAAATGTTGGCTGGTGAGCTGTTAATATCTGTCAGGTGTGCTTGCAAGCAGAAACCAAAGCAGCTTTTACCAAACCAAAGAGTAGAATGAATAGAACCTTCCACATACCTCTTGCTGAGCTTCTACTTGAAAAACTGCTGAGTTCAAAGTCGTCGTGTCATCCAGAATCCTGGTATACAGCCGTCTAACTTTAGATCAGACATACCTGGAAACACGTGATCCAGACACCACCCCGATTAACCCCACCAACACATTCTCATCTCCAAGTTTTCACATATGGACATCAGGTTAAGAGCCCCTCCCACACTTTTTGATGTTTTGGGTGTCCCCAACTTGTCGTTTTTTGACGTGGTGGCTGTTTGGGACCCTCAGGACGTGATAGACACGGACTGGTTCTCGGGACCCATCTGGTACCCAAACCCAGTATCCTAATCTGGCACCGGATGCAAACCAGTACCGAGTTAAGGTACCAGCGCGCTACGCGTCCCAGTACTGGGCCACTTTCTGTTCGCGGCCCGGAGGTTGGGACCCCGTGATTTATTAGGAACACGTCAAAAAACGATGAGTTGGGGACACCCTAAACATCAAAAAGTGACGCGGAGGAGTCCTTAACCAAACGTCAATATGTGACGAGTTGGTAGTGAGAATGTGTTGTTTTAACCGACCTGACTCACTTCTCTTTTTTAAATTATTCGTACAAGTTTCATGCTTAAGAACAAGCCTAAAAAAAAAAGAAAAAAACACTTTCAAAGACTTCTTTAACATTCTCCTCACTAATTTGTCTCTATTTTTTAGCCAGATTTGTGTGTCTGGTGGTTAAGAGGCCTCTGAATGGATTCCTTTGGCACCAGTCAATGGGCTTTTTTCCAATTACCGACTTAGCCTCCAATAAAACTGAAAATCCTATTTTGGGTCTGTGCTATTTTGGTTTGTCTGGTTATATACCCGTTCAGTTTGTTGCACTCACTGTTGCTTCACTTTGGGTTGTCCCCCGTTCTCTGCCCCCTTGTTAAAATTTAAAATAGAAATGACTCAGCGGAAAAACCTCTGAAGCTTTGGAGAACAGCTCAGAGCTGGACGTGAGCGTAACATAGGTTGTTGAGTTGAGTTGTGAAGGGTGTATCTGTCTCGTTTACAGGAGTTTCATGGAGAGTAATTGCTGTGCTGCTTTTTTGCACATCAAACGGCAAACTTGTACATTCTTTGCTGATTTTTCTGCTTGTAAAGTCCTGGGGAGGAGGTAGTGAAAGGGTGGAACAATTTAACAATTTATGTAAAAAAAAAAAAACATCTCCCAAATTCTCCATATTGTTTATTCTTTCAAATTGGGTTGTTGAGTTCCTTTTTTTTTAATAACTTTCTCTAAATGCTTATAACAGAATCTTGAATTTTCTAAGTTACTAAAAACATTTCAACTGTTAATTTTTTTTACCCAAAACACATGATGATGATTTCAGCTCCAAGGTAAGAGTCTGTTGGTAATGTGACACTGAAAGGAATAAAGACCGAAAGGAATAAAGACTCGATGCTAAACGAAATCTTGTAAAATATACATCAGGAGGCAAAAAAAGTGCAGTAAAGAGGAGGATGGTATGTGTGTTCACCAAACGCAATTTGCATGACAAATTGATGTCTGCTGCCTCTCTTTTGACATCAAATAATCTGCTCCAAAAATCTTTCTCAAACTTAAAGCTAATGTGTGGGCGGAGCTACCATCAACCGTTTTAGCTGGCTCTGCAAAAGTATTTCAATTAGGAAAAGATTTTAATCATGCAAATAAAGATGTATTTATGATACAAAATGTGCATGAATTAGCCTTTTTGGTAGCTAAGCTCTGGCCAGATAATGTCTATCCTAGTGGGATAATCTTGGACCCTAAATGTAAGAATCCCCAGAACCTTGACCAGGAGTGTCAAACATGTGGGCCACCCAAATTATTTAATCCAGCTCAGTTGTGAAGAGAAAAAAACATGTGTGTATATATATATATATATATATAAAGTTTCTAGCCCATTGCTGTTGTTATAGTTATTTAAATTAATGATTGCAATGCACAGTTCCGTCACTAGGGAGAGCAAAGGGAAAGTAAAACCTGCATGACAAGAGATCAGGAAATGAACAGTAGGCGCGTTTGTAGGCGCGTGCCATGTCATGCAAGTTTGGTTCCCTGCCAGCCTCACCACTGTTAAGCTACTATGAAGATTATAAGGTGTG
>NC_050518.1:23257606-23262882 GCF_002922805.2 Oryzias melastigma | reverse complement strand
AAGATTGACATGGAGAAAACAAAAATCTACACATAACAAGTTAACCAAAGGTTATTTTGGTATTAAGTTACTGGTCCGGCCCACTTGAGATAAGGCCCGTTAGCCAAAATGAGTTTGACATCCCTGACCTTGACGCTGATGGTGGTAGAGGTCAGACATCGCAGGGCTCAGGTGGAGAATGGGGAGGAGGGCCAGCAAAAACCATCTGGAATGTAAAGAGATGAGTGTCCATGAATTTAAAAGCAGAAATGAGATTGTGACTGGCTAAGAATAAAATAATTTAGCAATTGGTTTATAGTGAGGGGTGAATTAATGAGTTGTGTGTAGAGTGAGACAAGAACGCAACTTAGTGAGGTAGATCTTTCTTATTGTAATTAAGCCAAATAGTCACCGCTAATCACGTCTGAGTTCATGAGATCCTTCAGAGGCTCTCCCAGTATGGTGAGGTTCTCCATCTATTGAATTATGACCGCTTTCAGCGGTACTTCCGTCTCTGTTACCCAGTTGACTTGTTGTCCTACATTAGTCACAATGCACAGCTGCCAGACCGCCACGTCACGCCAGACACTCAAAAACCTCTGATTGCATCTGTACATTGACTTAACATTGAAACTGGACACCCCTGGCATGCAAATTGCTTTGTTGTGAATGCAGTTTTAGTGTCAGATCCCAGGAAACCAGATACAGTTTGACTATTGTAGTACAGTAATCATCTAGGGTAGGTTTTCTTACAGAAACACATTGATTTTTTATGATTAAAAGTTAATCAATAATTACGTTTTCAGCAGATTAATTCGACGAGCTCCATTGTGAAAACATAAAACACGACAGATTAATTGGCGAGGAAGCTGAAGAATATTTCCATACAGTGGAGGTCTCACATAACAATAAAATGAAAGAGAAAATGTAAAGCAGACACCTCCACTAAACAAGAACAGAGAGAAGCTGCGCAGCAGTCGCAGTCAGACAGAGCGAGGGATTTTCCTGTCTCCTGCTCTCCGCCTGGTGTTTTATTGGACATGTGGTTAGCATGTCAGATCGGTCACCACAGCTACACACTGACAAACTATCAGAGTGTGTGTTTGTGTGTTGCTTTGGTCATCCATGTGTTTGCCATTTCACCGAATGATGTGAGATGACAGCTGGTTTACAGTGTAAACGTGGTTGTTTATGAGTGTGTGCAATGTGTTTGCTTATGCTGTGCTGTAACATGCTCACAAAAGAGGCTGTGTATATGTTACATGTGCTTGTGTGTGTTTCTCATTGTATGCTGTGCAGGTTTGCGTGTGAAAATGTGCACTCTGATATTCCATACTCATTTAGCATAAAACTCTGATGTTTTGGACATTAAAAAGTCATTTATGACCCTAATAGTCAAGGCCTGAGTTTGATATATGTTTCTGTATCTGATAGCCCCAATGGAGCCTCTTCTCTTCTCATCTAATGTCTAGCTTGTTTATAGTGTAGCAGCAGTGATAGGCTCAAGCAACCCCGCAAACCAGAATGGATGAATAAGGTAACTCTAACAGTTACATACAGTAGGTCAAAAAAGTATTTAGTCACCTACCAATTGGGCAAATTCTCCAACCAAAAAGATGAGAGGGGCCTGTGATTTTTTTAGTATAGGTATACCTCAACTATGAGAGACAAAAAAATCCAGAAAATCACATCTGTCTGATTTTTTAGGAATTTTCTTTGTAAATTATGGTGGAAAATAAGTATTTGATCATCTACAAACAAGTAAGATTTCTGTCTCTAACAGACCTGTAACTTCTTCTGTAAGAGGATCCTCTGTCCTCCACTCGTTACCTGTATTAATGACGTTTGAACTCGTTACCTATATAAAAGACACAACCTTAAACAGTTGCACACTAAATTCCACTATGGCCAAGACCAAAGAGCTGTCTCAGGACACCAGAAACAAAATTGTTGATCTGCACCACAACTGAAGACTGAATCTGCAACAGATAAGCATCTTGGTGTGAAGAAATCATCTGTAGGAGAAATGATCAGAAAATGGAAGACATACAAGACTTCTGATAATCTCCCTCCATCTGGGGATCAAGATCCCCAGATCCTATGTGGTTGAAATGATCAAAACAATGGTGAGCAAAAATCCCAGAACCACACGTAGGGACCTGGTGACTGACCTGCAGAGAGCTGGGACCAAAGTAATGAAGACTACCATCAGTAACACACTACAAACCCTGCAGTGGGAGACGTGTCCTCCTGCCAAAGCCAGAACATGTGCAGGCCCGTCTAAAGTTTGCTAGAGAACATCTGGATGATCCAGAAGAGGATTGGCAGAACGTCCTATGGTCAGATGAAACCAGCACAGAACTTGTTGGGAAGGACTTGTGTTTTGAGGAGAAAGAATGCATCTAAATAACACCATACCAACTGTAAAGCATGGAGGTGTAAGCATGCTTTGGTGCTGTTTTTTAGCAAAGGGACTTAAAGCAAAAACTTTTCAAATGTATTCTGATTTTTGTCCCTACATACTATTAAAGCGTTTTCCAACATATAGACCAAATGAGGTAATGGTGCGGAGGAGGGGTGGTGGGTTTTTTCCCTTATTGCCGCAGGATGTTAGGCTCTGTCTTCTGTTCCCCCACTGATTCCTGTTTCCTGTCTCTGCAGGAAGTAGCTCTGTGTTCACTTCCTGTCAAAGGAGCTGTAAAGGACAGGAACAGAGTGCACAATTGTTGTATTAATTAGCAATACCACATGAGCACACATGCAATTCGTTATTTAAGGGGATTTTATCCACTCGTTGCCTCAGTCAAAACATACTCATACTTTTAAAGCAGTTTTATGATCTAATTTAAAGTGAAAACTAACATCACTGAGGGGGTAGTTCAGCAGTGGGCAGCAGGTTAAGTTGTTGCAAATTTTACCTGATGATATAAAGGATTCTGCTGTTCTGCCAAGGAACAACATTACAACTAAAATCATTTATTAGGATATTCAAAAAGTGCATTATAGTTATGAAGGGTAATAAATGCAGCTATTGGTCCAGAAGGGTATCTATACCATGGAGTGGATGCAATTTATTTTATCTAAACAGAAAGTATTTATTTGATGGAGCAGTGGATGCAGTTTATTTGACCTGATGGTCTTGCACCAAACTGTAAGAGGTGAACCCCGCCAAGGTATAACTGAAGACAGGAGTAAACTACAGCTAGCAGCCAAGACATAAGGTATGGGAAACATTTTCATCATTTAATCAATATCAATGATATCAGGTTGTTTAAAGCTTATCTAGTAACGTACTACTAGTTAACTAGTGACACTTTCAAAAGGCCACTAGTTAACTAGTCATATACGAATGTTATACAAGTGCACTTGTATGGCTCCTGTAAAGCTCACTAGTTAACTAGTGCAACCAAAATATCGCACTAGTTTACTATTTTGTAAACTTCTACTTTCCCTGCAGTGTGAAGATTAAGTATTGACAAACTGTGTTAACTTTAAAAGGGACGTGTCTGTTTTAAGAGTTTAATTTCATTTAATTTCTTTCACTTTTAAAGCAGTCACTAAAATACTTTTAAACACAACCATCAGAAAGTGACTGGGCTTTAGCTGCAGTAGAAGCTTGGGTGTGAGACACTATCGTTTACACACATCACATGATGGAAAACTATCAAGTGTATTCCAGAAGAACCTCGTTTAGGGCACATTTAAAAGACAAAATGTAAAAAAATAAATTCCAAGGACTTGTAAAAGTACAATATAGATTGGTAACATTGAAAAAAGCGTCTGCATTTAGATTTGCTGTTTCATTATTGTTAACCCTCTGAAGGTAAATTATCATGATCTAAAGACAAAGTAAAGATGAAATAATAATGTTCTATCTTAACATGTTATATAACGACATTCTTTTTCCGTATGTGCCAATATGCTCTTTTTGTGATTGTCTTACTTTTTGCAAATTGTTTTATGAAAAGGTAAGAAATTGTCCAAAATAACAAAACATTAAACTTTTGTTTATACGTTTTGTTAACCCCTGGATTCTTCGGTAAACATAAACCTTTTCTTCGTTCGTCCTCATCCCTCCTTTTCTCTGCCGTCTGACCTCCTCTGCTCTCCCTTCAGTGAGAGCTAAGATGTGGGTGTTAAACCTCTGAGGTCAGAGGGTTTGGTGGCCTTGGCTTTGATGGGCTTGTGGGTTGCGGGTTCAGGTCCCGGGCAGGCCTGGCCACTGCACTGATGGTGGAACTCATCTATCAGCATGCGAGCCGTCAGGGCAGCCAATCGCGGGGCCAGATCCTGAGTCAGCAGGAATCCAGGGAAAATGCGTCTTTCATTCTATTCTGGTCATTTTTCTAAAACTGTTTGTTTTGATCATTCTGGTCATTCCATCTGTTGTTGAACTCGTGATTTAGTTTCTGCTCACAGTATAAGGTTGGTTAAACAAAGCAGAGGAAAAGAAAAGGATTGTCAGATGGTATCCTCTTAAAAGACGCATATTGTCCGCTAATGTAAATGCAATAAAACACCTCTAATGGTTAATGGTGCTTTTGGAAATAACATCCCCACTTAGAAAAGAATCTCATCGAAGAGTGGCACTGCACATCGAATGCAAGAGATTGTAAAAATAAATCATAGCGTAGAGATTTATGTTTTAATAAAGAGAGAAAAAGCAAACAGAAGGACAGTGATATAAGCACCAATTCAGTTGAGTTTATTTATACAGTGCCTACTCACTACTTACATCATCTCAACGATCTATGCAGAGAAAGCACAGAAAGAAAACAAAAGACAATTTCCAAAACAAAGAATAAATCCAGTTCTTTAACCTTTTTTTATAATCCAAACTCTTGTAGTTCAGCTAAGGTTAATGATTTAAGTGGATTAAAAAAGATTCAGATTTTTTTTGCGTAAGCCAGTTAACAGTAAGCATCAGCTTCTACATCAAGCAGAAATGTTTCATGGTTGCTAAATTTAAATTTGTATAGGGATGTGGGAATGTTGGATGAAGTGCAGTGTGTAGATTCCTCTTTAGGTTCCTTTATATTTATGTCAGTGTGATGTAACTTATCGTCAAGCATTTTAATGAATTACAAAACAACCATGATACGTTGAAAATTGATATAAAATATGGATATCTTATAGACATTTATTGATGTTCCGTATCTTGCACTTGTTTCACAAACTCTAACTTTTGTTTAATTGACATAATCCAGTAAAATGAAGCACAGAAGTCTATCATCCAATTGGTTTGGTCAAGAGAACCGTTTGTTGAAGCTTCATTTGCTCTAGTAGGACATCCCCTG
>NC_050518.1:23248418-23256731 GCF_002922805.2 Oryzias melastigma | reverse complement strand
ATGAATTACAAAACAACCATGATACGTTGAAAATTGATATAAAATATGGATATCTTATAGACATTTATTGATGTTCCGTATCTTGCACCTGTTTCACAAACTCTAACTTTTGTTTAATTGACACAATCCAGTGAAATGAAGCACAGAAGTCTATCATCCAATTGGTTTGGTCAAGAGAACCGTTTGTTGAAGCTTCATTTGCTCTAGTAGGACATCTAATGGATGCAAACAAATATCAGTTGGTATGAATATGAAGTGTGGTATTTTAAAGAAAGCCTGTAAATACAATTATCAAAATTAAGAAAACATGTTTATAGAATATTCTGTGTATGCGTGTAAGTTACTTGCAGTATGGATAATACGTTGATAATGATTGATGAAAATGATCATTTATAGTGATGTGAGGTTGGTTGGGTTGGACAATGGTTGTGCTTTTATAAGATTATGGTATCGCCATTGATTATTGTTTAGGTCGGGGGTGTCAAACTCAATCAAAATCCAAAACACATTTAGGTTGCGGCCCAAACAGGAAAAAGATGTATTTAACACTCAAAAACAAAATTTTTAAAACTTTAAAATTGTAACTTTTTAACATAATTATGAACTAGATACATAGCATTACCTGTGATAATGCTAGTGTGAATACTGTAAGCTGAATTTGGCTGCTGAAGATGCTAGTGCTGATAGCTGAAGATGCTGTAATTGATAGCTAAAAATGCTAAAGTTGATACCTGAAATCACTGAAGCTAATATCTAAAATACTTAAGCTGATAGCCAGCTAGAATATTAGAGCCAAATTTACCCCCCCCCCCCCCAAAAAAAACCAAAAAACTTAGGTGAGGCAAAACAGCTAGCATGTAGCTGACAAAATAGCTGAACTTCAAAAAGTCTAAAAAACTGGAAAAAAGCCTAAATTAGCCAAATGGCATGCGTGTGAATATTACTCCGAAACATTATTAAAAACCAAAAAGAAAAAAAATTAGCCAAAACCACTAGTGAGTAGCTGAAATATTAGCTAAACTCCAAAATAGCCTAAAAAAGCTAGCAGAATGCCCATTTTTAAAACTTTAAAACCACAACTTTTTAACATAATTTCAAGTCCACTACCTAGTGGGAAGAAACTCGGTGCAGAATGTTGAAACAGTGCAAATCTTGCTTTAGCGCTTACTTTCCCACCAAAAAGTTAAACGACTCGATTCCTGAGGCTCCGCCTACCACTGGGTACTGCCAATTTCATGATGTCATCCTGACTGTCTTCGTCTCTCCCATGAAAAAAAAAATACATTTTTTTCAAAGATGGATGCACATACCATGTATCTGCCCTTAGCAGCCCTAGCCATCGCTACACTGTATCACAACACAAATACACGCGGCGTCTGCATGAATGTGCCGATCGGGGGCGGGGTCTTAAAGGAGCCCTGTGTCACAATTGGAAAATATACTTTACTGTTCATCTAACATTAAAGTTTTTTGTTGATCCCTGCTAGCTCCATGGAGAAATTGGCTGTTGGTGTTAGACTGGGGGGCAGAGGAGTCAGAGCAGACTCTTCCTGCAAGGGGCTGTTCTCACTCTGTGACATCATCACATGAGAACCTGCTCGTTTTCATGGGTATGGGAGGGGCTGCTGTTGAGAGCGCAGGTTTTTAGAGGATTACATAGAAATGTATGGAACAAAACACCGCTTTGGGGTTCTTTATAATGAGGATTGAACAGAATAATACACCTAAAATATCAAAAAGTTGTTTTTTTTTAATAGTATGGCCCCTTTAAATTCATCCTTGTGTCTTGGTTTCCTGTAAACTGTTTCTTCTGATTGCCATCCATTGGGTTCTTACACTCTTGTTGGTAAAAAATAAAGAACATTTAAAACAATATTTACACACCAAGCATGAATGATATACAGTAAAATCAAAGCTAGATTCTTTAAATACCTTTCTTTAAATATAATGAAATTTAGTCATTTCTGTGATACATGATGTTCCCAATATCCATGAAGGACAAAGAGTTAGAATAATCTGAGCACCAGCAGAAACACATTTTAAAATGATTTCAAGCCAACAAGAAAAAACACTTTGAATTCTTCAATAAGATCACTCTAATCCAATCAGCATCCTCAAACTTTTAAACTGAGCTTAAGAACAGGTGAGTGGATAACAGGCTAAAGAAGGAGAGAACTCCTTCAGATTGCTCCAACACACTCTTTACCTAAAACCCATCATACACAACCCCTACTTCCTCTGCTTCCTTTGCTTTTTTTTTTACAAGTTTAGATTCATGTGCGTTTTCAACTGAAAGGTTCTAGACAAGAATAACAGTTTAAAAAAAATACAACAAAAAGAAAAACACAAAAAAGCGAGAAAACAAGACCAACAAAAAACAGTTCATTTCAAACGAGAAACAACATTTTCAAGGACTCTGTGGTCCCATGTGTCCCCTTTTAACCCATAACAAAAGTAGCCATGCTATTTGGGGATTACTGTCTCCACAACTTTATAATTCAGTCTATTTATCTTCCCTGCGCCCCTGGTTTTCCTAAACCTACACGCTTGTGTAAACATAGGTTTATGAGAGCAGTGTTGATGTGGAAATCTTCTAAAATCAAATACAATTTCAGCCCATTTTTATATATTTGTCTGTTGTTGGTTTTGTCCCGAGCATTTATCACTATAACAGGCACTGACGCCGTGTGGGAGAGCGTGTGTTTGTGTGTATGTGTGCCAGGATGACCAAGCATGAGACGGTAGAAAGGCCTGCACGTCGCTGGCAGCAGGCGGAGAAAAAAGAGTGTGAGAAAAAGAAACCGGGGTGGAGGAGTCAAACCTGGGGAGAAATGCCAGAGACAAGGGGAATTTTAAAAAGGAAAAAAATAGTCATGCCTATAAACATAATTATTAAGTTGAAAACTCACTTTAAAGTTTAAATTTTTCCCAAATTTGCTATAATTATTTGCCTAAATGTTTTGAGAAGTCTCACGTTTGGTCCACAGAGGGAGCTGTAACATCTGCCAGTATTGCTACACGATCTCAGATTTTTTCAGTTGATTTTTTTCTTCTTTTAAATTAACTTAAATCCCTTTTGTCTACTTTTGTTCATAATTAAGGTGAACATTCACAACAAACAAACGAAAAAAAAACACTACATTTAGAGCTTTTTTTAAATTTATTTTTTTTACTTTTTTCAACTTTAGAATGTATGGACAATTTATCTTTAAACGTTTTTGTACAAGAGCGTATTTTTTTTACAGATTAATATTTAAGTATACCACACAATAATTCCTCAATAAACATGAATCTGTCCAAAAATCTGGTTTGTCAATTTAGTCATTTTTTCAGCAAAATTTGAAATCAAGCCATTTTTGTTCAACACAACAATGACTAAGTATGTATGAGATAATATAAAATGTATAAATGGACAAACAAAGCAAAGGCAAGGTCATAGCAATAAAGTATGACCTTGAAGATCAACTGGTGTTTGAATATTCCAAATATGTGAGTTTGAATGTGGAATAGTCAAAGTTCTAAATGCATTCAATGAGTTTTATACTGCGAAACATGAAGTAATAATTACTAAAATGTTTTAATTTAAATCAATAAAGTATTGATTTTCTTTACATGTTCTGAAATTTGTAGCAATGATGACTGAATTAATTTAATTTTGTGTTCTAATGATAATATTTTTTTACATACTGTGTGTATCATTAATGTTTAGTGAAAATATGTAAGAATTATTTCAGATAATTATCAATAAGGACTCTATTTGTTACTTGAAAACTGGATTTTCATTGTGTTGGGATGATTTCTGGATTAATAGGAAATTGTATTCTGATGGTAATCAATGAGTATTACATATCTGTTATGATGTGTGATTAATGTTACTGTTTAAAAAACAAACAAACTGTAAAATGAGGTAACTAATTAGGGATGGGATTATATAAGTTCACTTCCTCACACTCTTTTTCAAGGAATCAAACTACTTGACTTTGGTTGATAATTAATATATCAAATAAAATCAAATGTGACATAGGTGTGTTTTGTTTTTGTTTGTTTTCTATTTTCTAATCAATGCATTTCATTATTTCTGTTATGAGTTTGAAAAAAAGGTGTTTTGTCCTGTATTTTTCACAATCTATGCTTGAAATCAGTCAATCAATAAAATGTACAAATTGTTCCGAGGTTTTTTTACAAGGGGTATCACAATTATGTGTCATATCTCTTACATTAGTTTAAAAACAAATATATTCTTAGATAAAAACATTCTGAAACCATGATTAAATTCCTACAATTTCATTAAACAGCAGATGTGATTGACAAACAGTCAATTGAGTTCAGAGACTGCTGAGGAAAATAAAAGACCATCTGATCAGAAGTTAGATAAAAATAATCTTTTAAAATATTTAAGTATAATATCTGGGTTTAAATTTCTGAAAGCGTTCTCAGAGCTTCAGAAAAGAAGTATTTCTGAGAGCGATACTGTCAGAAAATAAAATGGAGACAGAAAGAAATAGCGACATCATGTTGATCTTTTTAGGTTGTCTTTGGTCGAGTTTTTCCCCTTCTCAGGTTTCCCCCTGACTGTATTTCCCAACATATCATTGGCCTGGCTTTGTGCGAGTGTGTGCGTGTGCGTCTGGAGCCATGGGATAGAGTGTGTGGTTACCCACTGGTGTGACCAGGGACACAGGGGCACCTCGCTCCCTCTGTCTGTCTCTGTCTCCCAGCCTGTGTCATTTTCTGCCGTCTCCATCCGTCCGTCTGCAAAAGACTAAACTTCTCTGCTGCATTTTAAGACGGAATATTTCTTGGAAATTCCAGAAATAATTGAGACAAACTGTGATTGCCAATTTTCTCAAAAGTTTTGCATATCAGCGCAAAGACACTTTTCTTTTGACAGAAGAATGCATAAAAGGTTGAAGATTTACGATAGGTCAAGGAGCATGTGTTATTTGGATGTCAGTGGTAAATCCCTGGTCTTAAAGGGTGAAATAATGACAATAAATTATAATTTGTTGTCAGAGAGATGGTCCTAATTAAAATAAATCATGTGGGTTAAAGAACCATAGACCATACACTGGACTGACAGTCTATTTTCACTCATAAGATTCGGAACTTAACCCATAAAGACCCATTTTCCTAAAAAAAATAAAATTATATGGAATAAAGCACAAACCAAGTAGACCACGTAAAATACATTTCTGATGTTTTTCTGTGATATTGATGTCACCATGGGTTTTCTTGGGGTAAAGTGGGATACTCATATTGACAGTTTTTACAGATTTTACTTCTTACGCTCGTTTTTGAGTTTGCAGAAATGGTAGATTGGAAAGAACGCAGTAAATAAAGAGTTTTGAGTCCACTTCGCTGCATAATAAGGCCATCCCTAATGATGCACAAATGTAAGATCGTTTAAGCTTTTGCTGCAAATAAAAAAAAAAATAAACATCAAAAAAGTTTGACAAGAGAGAAGAGTTGAAGTGAACACTTTTATCAGAAATGAGGGTAAAGTAAGGTTAAAGTAGGTGAGATGCACACGTTTTTCCTTTTTTCGACTCATCCTGAGGAGTGTGTAACGAAAAATAAGGTAAGTGCAGTTCAAGGGGGTAACTGTGCTTGTCCTGTACAGGTTTGCCATTCTTTTTTCCCTCTGGCAGCTTGTATCCAGAGGGAGCATTTCTGACCATCGATTCATCCATTTTGTCCCTTTCGGGGTCACAGACCTGCTGGAGCCTAACCCAATCACTTGAAGATAGGAAACACCCTGGACAGGTCGCTGGTCTGTTGCAGGGCCTCAATCACGCACCTAAGGATAATTTAGAGTCATTATTTAACCTATGAGGCACGTTTTTGGACGGTAGGAGGAAGCCGGAGTCCCAAAAGAAAATCCATACATTCATAACATAAAATTTCACACAGAAAGGTTCCTCGTTGATTGTTCTGTTTTAGGTTCAGGACTTGAACCAGGGGCCATCTTGTCGTGAGGAAAGAGCGCTACCCACTGCGCCACCGTGCAGCCCAGTTCTGACTAATGCGATGTTTATTCCTGGATGTCTATGTCCAGAGACACTTGTTGGTTCTCTTTACCAACTTCAGTCAAGCATCCCATCTTGAGCTTCCAAAATCTAAGAGAACCTGCAGTTCAGAAGTCTCAAACTCCAGGTGTGTGGACAGTGCAGAGTTTCCCTTAAGGGTTTAAAATGTCATATCCAGGTCTCCCAGGCCAAGTGGAAAGATCAGCATGCTCCAGATTTGACAGACTTCGGTATGCATGTATATAAAGGTGCATGAGATCATTTCCTGTTTTGCACAGATCTGTAGGTCAGAGTCACAAACATAGACTTTCAGGAAGCTGTATGACATCAGGACCATGCGGGATCAACATGAACAGGAATCATGCAAAAAAAAAAAAGAAATGCAGTGGACTTCAATAGTATTAGTTCTTTTTTAGATTTCATAATATAACAAATAACAGTATATTTAACCATTAACTCATCTGACTTTATTAATCACTCATTTATGGAGAAACAATGACATCCTGAGATGAAAATTTGCACCCTAAAATTCCAGATGCATTTTTTTGTCTTTTAAGTCACGTTTCGAATATTTTTGCATCAGATTGAGGAGTGACTCCACTGACTCCAGAGGTTGCAAAGGTCCTTGAAACGCAGAAACCTGGAAGCCTCTGAGAGCTTTTCAGTCGTCTCCTGGGAGTGCTGGTGGTTCTGAATGTGTGGTCTGCTGCTTTTTTTTGGCTCCAGATGAGCAGCAATAAAAAGTTGGATCTCTTGTAAAGCTAAACACAGCAAGCAGCATAGACCGACCAGAACCAAACAGCAGCTGCACACAAACATTCATCTGGATTCTCACAGAACGATCAACCCGCATGGAGAAGAAAAGACAACAGTTCTGTCTCTGCTGGTTTCTTCTTGTTTATTTGTGCCCTCATGATGGACTGTCGCTCTGTCCGGGGTCCCATGCCTCTCTCCGATCACATTTAACTCCAGCCCAAAGGTTGGATGCTGTTAAAATGACCTTTACATCTCACGCTTTAGTAAAGTGACATAATTAGTGACAAAATACCATTTTTACTAGTTGTAGTTCATATTTACGGAGTCAAAAAATCAAGTTTAGACCAAGAAACATTATTTGGCACACATGTTTAACTGCTTGTTAAAACACATTTCTAATCAGCCAATCACACAGCAGGAATTCAATCCATTTAGTCATGTAGACATCATCAAGATGATCTGCTGCAGCTCAAACTGAGCATCAAAACGGGGAAGACAGGTGATTGAAGTGACTATGAGCGATGGTCTGATAATCTACTGGGATTTTTACCAACAACCATCTCTAGGGTTTACAGAGAATGGTTCAAAAAAGAGAAAATATCCAGTGAGAGGCAGATCTGGGAGCAGAAATGCCTCGTTGATGCCAGACTGGTTCCAGCTGATAGAAAGACCTCCACTGGTTACAACTGAGGTTTGCAGAAGAGCATCTCTGAACACAGAACACGTCCAACCTTGAGGCAGATACAGCAGCAGAAGACAACACCTTGTGTCACTTCTGTCAACTAAGGACGGGAAACTGAGGCTACAGTTCACGCAGGATCACCTAAACTGGACAATAGAAGATTGGATTCTTTTTAACTGTCTTTGTGTAACTTGATAACCCATTTAACCCCATGTCCAGCATCATGCAGTAGATGTTCTAGACTTTGACAAGAATCTTTGTTCTGCCTTGTGGATCCGTAGAAATATGAGAAACAGCTCAGAGTATAAAAACTAGATCTGTGACTTTGGAACATATCTGGTCAAATCTATGCAAATACAAGCCTAAAACTATCAAGAAGTGGTGGTGAAGGTGAAGGACCAATGCAGGAGACCAGGCTTGATGACAGGAACTTAAAACATTTAATAAATTAAGCAAATTATGACAAAAAACCCCATGGAGAAACAAAAATAGTGACTGAACAGAACAGACAAAAACTGTGACAAGGAAGACCTGAAGACCACACACCTAAAGAGACTGAGGGTGATTAACTGAAATGAAGACAGCTGTGGATCATGAACCTAAATCTGGTTTGTCTGAAGGACAATTCAAAACAGAACATGACCAAAACCCAAAACATAACTGACAAAAACCAAACCAAGGTTTGCAATCCTCTCGAAAAATTCTGTATGAACATAAAATTACCTGGGGAGTTTACAGGTGAGTTTACAATAGAAATAGTCAGGGGTGTGGCCTTTAGGTTCCAAATACACAAGGTTGACATTGGATAAATAAAATGGGTTCAGAATGATTGGGGTGTAAAGAAAAACA
>NC_050518.1:23243027-23245702 GCF_002922805.2 Oryzias melastigma | reverse complement strand
TTCACTGTTAAATCAGGTCTCTTTGCAGTTTAGAACTTTATGTCACCATCATCCAAATTGTTTGTTAAACACTTTTCAATTCAAATTATATACATATTTTAACCCTTTTTCATAGGAGGCTGCAAGTAAAGCAATAAACCTGAAAAACAAGCTAAATCAGTTACAGATGTAACCATCTACAGTCTAGCATCAATAATTCCAATGAATACATTTATTCATTTATTTTTTTAAAACTGCTCACAAAAACAATGTTAACATTGCATTAATTAGTTTAAAAGGACTGAACGTTTTTTCAAGATGTGACCTTTCTAGTAGTTTGACTGCAGGTCTCGTGGGCCATTGTTCTACAGCTTTTCAAACTAATTTGACATTTTAACTTCTTTTTAGTTAAACACGTCAAACAAACACTCATTTGCAGGTTGTGATGAACTTGTAAAACCCAGAAGGATTCCTGCCCTCAAGGCCTCAATACATATAGTTTACTTATTAAGCATTTGTTAAACCTTAGTCTTCTGCATTTTGGTATCCATTTAGAAATCTAGAAACATCTCAATTGGGTTAATTAACTCTATTATATATATATATATATCTTAAGTGTGATCCATGAACTGTAAAAGAAAACATGTTTTGGGTAAAGCAATGAAGCTCCTATTTCAATGAGATTTTGTTTTCTTTTTTGGCGGCTGCTTTCTGCTGGTATCCTGTGTAAGACAAAGAAAATCGTAAAACAACAAATGTATGTGATCATTCATATTTATCCGGCCTTGCAAAAAGTATATATCCTCATGTAAACAAAAATAAATAGTTAATGAGTAAAAGACAAAAACAAGAATTTATTATGGAATTAGAATTTAATTTGTTTAATGGTTTAGTAAAAAACAAAAAAAAAACAAAAAAAACAGTTTTGACTCTAACCCAGGGGTGTCAGACTCAATCATAAAGGGGGTCAAAATCCCAAACATATAGCTGATCGTGGACCGAACAGAACAAACATTTATTGAACACATGAACAAAAAATAAATTGTTAAAACTTTTAAACTTTAAAAACTTAAATATGAATAAAAACAGAAATATCATTTCAGAATAAATCAACTTAAATCTTTCAATATTTTATATTCTGTAAAAATTATACAAGTTGAAAATAAAGTCAATGTTAAAAGAAAAGAAACTTTTTAATTATTTTTCTCATATGTCATTTTATATAAAAATGTCATTTATAAATATCGCAAAAGATTTTTCTCTCCATAAAATATATCCCGTCATAATTAAACAAGATAACATCAGACAATAAATAATAATAACAAAATAAAAGGATCTGGAGAGATGGATATAATTACTCCGTGTTCTGGATCCAGTTGCTGGGCCTTAACTTTGACACATGTGATCAAACCTTTTTACAGACACTTTGTTTTAAATAATTATTTGTTGAAGAGCTCCCATCATATCCCATAATTCCTTTGTAAAAATTGTAATCCCAGTATTTCAGTGCTTTTATTTTTTAAATGCTGTTCTGTTCCTGTCTCATTTTAACATTTTTTAGGAATCAGAAGGTAGTTTTTTTCTAGTGACTTGCCACACAGGAAGTGATGCTCACCCAAAAAACGTTGATAAAATCAATTTCTTGGAAGGTCAGAATGATAACTCAGTGAACTGACATTCATCTTTGACATTTGAACTCGTGACATGAGTCCTGTTTTTGTGAAGGAAGTGCTTCAGTTTGACTAGAAGTCAGAAGTTCCTGGTTTCAGAACAAAACAGAAACTCTGCTCTCCATCAGATGACTTAAAACCTTTCAAACCCTCAACTTCTCCTCAGTGAGGATTAATTTCTGCTCACTTCCCTTCGCCAAAAAACCACTGATCAATTATAACATAATTAATGTTTGCATCAAGTTGCATCAAATTTCACCAAATTGGTTCAATTTGTAGTTTTTGTTTACAGCAACACAAAGTAACCAATTTTTGTTCCTAAAAGTAAAATCTACATTATTTTATTAAACCTAAAATGATGTTTGTCTGTTATATACTTATAGAAAATAACACTTGTTTGTGTTTTTGCTTGTAGAGAAATTAACAAAAATTTTACCAGATTAAACTTAAACTAATAAAAAAACAAACAAAAAAACACGAGATTTTAAAACAATTCACTTAACTGAGCTGAAGCTTTCGTAGTATTCAAACTGCAGTATTTGTAAGTATTCAAATGAATAAAACTTGGACCTGGTGTAGGAACAAAGTTTTTTTTAATTTTTAAAGATTTAATCAGCAGAAAAACTCCTTCACTTATCTTCAGAATCCCCTTTGGGGGACACGTGGTTGCTGGAGCCTATCCTAACTGCTTTTGGGTGAAGGCGGGGAACACCCAGAACAGCTTGTCTGTCTGACGTTGACCCAAACACTCACGTCTAATGACAGTTTTATTTTGAAGTACATTTTTGGACTGTGAGAGGAAGTAGGAGTGTGCAAACCTCTTGCTGTGACACCACCGCACTGCCCAAAAACTTTTATACTTCTCAAACAAAGTGGAATTTACAGTTTGAAATTTTTTATCATAACGAGGTTGATAAATTCTCAGAATGTCTCAGAGAAAGACGTATAAACTTAAAACACTTTTGAATCATTTTTTTTTACCTTGTTACAGAGTGGAGGTGTGTTTGTTCCTCTTTTTCTGCAGCT
>NC_050518.1:23228830-23242826 GCF_002922805.2 Oryzias melastigma | reverse complement strand
TTTTTTCCAACTCAAATCTTGAACAAAAAGCATGCACAAGTGACACTGCTGAGTCTAGTTACACAAACTTCTCCTGCAGGGAAAACTGGAATACAAAATTTTTGTGTTTTGGTTCTCACAATTAGCAATTAGGAGCTGCCAAGTAGTTGTTCTTGAGGCCATCCAATAACAATTTCAAAATTTCCCTTGGTTATCCTGAACATGAATGTTTTAGTTTCATTGGTGGATTTTTATTTTATTTTATTTTTTTGCCCCCTCTAGAGATTTTTGGCCCAATGTATTTTTTTCACAATTTTGTCTTTTCTTCACCCAGAGAGCCACCAAGGAGGGATAAAAAGAGCCACATGTTGCAGACTCCTGGTCCACACCAACTAGCTAGCAGGACAACAAACTTGGAGGAAAAACTGCATTTCACCTTTCCTCCGCTGTAGTTCTTCTGTATCAAGATGCGGCCCTGATTGTCAACATTAAGCCTAAGCTAAACACAGAGGCCATTTTGTGGGTTAAACATGCACGTGGTGGTGGAAGAGTCTATTCAAATATCACATTCAAAGAGCTCCAGCTTTAAAAGAGAGGAGAAGTTCCTGGTTCACTAGAACAGAAGCTCTGTTCTTCTTTATTAGAAACATGAAAGTCCTTCAAACTCTCATCTTCTTCCTCGGTGAGTACATTTATACCATTTTTGTTCTGTTTTAGCTCCTGATCTGTAGAGTTGGTTAGTGATATTGAAGTGAGCCTTTTCTATTCTTCCAGCTGTTTGATTTCCCTGTGACAGTTTTTGGTAACGAATAGTTCAGGGCTGAACATCTGATGTTTGTTTGAAGAACTGAACTGATGTCTGAAATTTTTGGAAATTTTTTGAAATAGTGGTAACAAACAAGAGATTGTGTCTTCATTTTATTTTTGTTCCTAAAGTAACCTCTCTAATCTATCTGAACCTGAAATCCTGCTCTGAATACCACATTTATTTCTGTGTTTGACATGTCCGTTTTGAAAACCATTTGTCTTTGATTGAAAATGATTCCTGTTTGTCTTGATAAAATGATTCCCTGTGTTAACAAACTGTCAAAAATAATTTACGGGGTCCCAAAAAATCGATTCAACGGAGAGAGTATCTGCATTTAGATTCATTTATTATTTTTGAATAGAATTAAACGTTTTAGAATGTAATTCTGCAGAATAAAAAGATATTAACAGTGATGGGAAAAAAGGCATCAAACATCCATCATATTAGATGTAAAAAAACATATTAGGTGTTAAAAAAAGTCCATGTTTGTAAAAAAGAAATAAAACAAATTGAGATGTTAATAGGAGAATGATTGAAGAAAATAAAACACAGATATGGCTTTCAAGATAATTTCCTCAATATGGCTTCAATGACATTCTGAAAAAGTTCTATTCAATTTTAGTTTATTGAATGAACCTCAACACACATGCACAATTTTAGGGATCGACGTTTCAGGACTCGTGTATTCCTGTGACCTCGTCACAGTGAGTTAATAGGACAAATTACATTTTCAAGACAAACGAGTCATATTCAAAACAGACCTGTCAAATGTAAAACTAAACGTTGTGTCTATATTTTTTATGCAAAGTTGTGCTCAAAGTATTCATTTGTGCACAACTTTGTCTTTATGAATATGTTTCTTATAGATAAATTCCTTTCTCCGAAGATTTTTTTCTACTAAAGTTTGAACTTCGAGAATTTAAACAAGAATTACATGTGTAAGAGTGTTCATGTCTGAGTACAAAATGTGTATAAAATGTATAGTGAGGGAATTAATAGTGTTTAAACATGAATACTTTGCAGACTTCACCTATCATGGTACTTTTGTTGAACTAATGCCCCGCGATAAACGAGGGAACACTGTATGATCATGAACGGATTCCATGACTTACAGATAACAAAGTATCTTTGTCATATAAATAAAAAAATACTTTTTAAGTAGAATTTTACATCATTAGTGCTTGCAGTGTTGCAGGAATAGAGTGTAACTGTTCCTCTTCTCTGCAGCTCTGCAGGACCCTGTAGCTGATGCACAGACCAACACTTATGAGGGAGTTGAAGGAGGAAACATCACTGCTAACTGTTCAACACCTGAAAATGGACATACCAATCAGCTATTGCGCAAGGAGAGAAGTAACTTTAAAAAGTTTAACACTTATGTGTGCTAGCAGAATATTAACTTACTATACTACATTTTATAAAACACACACCTACTCAAATTACACAAATAGAAATTCATGTATACATTAACTGAATTTAAATTTTGTTAGTAAACAATTTTGTAATGTCTTCACTAGATTCTACATTTGGCCATTTATAGTTTTTAAGCTGTTCAATGGCAAATTAACTAAGTTTGAAACTGATCAGAAACACTAAACTAATGAAGAGTTTTAAAGAGGAAGAAGTCTTCAGAAGAGGAATTATCTTGTAAAAGAAATCATGCTACAGCGACAGTCTGAAAGTGTCTTAAACAAAAAACATTGAATAAAATAAGTGTAAATAAATTTATAAATGAATCAAAATGTTCAAATCAAAATTATTTTTGTTGTTTTCCTAACTGTACTAAGTGTTGCATGAATAGAATAACTTTTGATTGTTCTTTTTTTTAAGGAACCGATCCAAATACTGGAAATGTACTTTGTGAGGGCGCATGTGAAACTGGAAACTCTTTCAATGTTTCGTGCAAAGATACAAATCAGTGTGAGAGATGCAGCATCAGAAGTCAAAGTGGAAGCCAAGTTGTGAGGATAACAATCACAAATCTGGAGGAGTCAGATTCTGGAAATTACACAGTTCAGTCATGCAAAGGACAGGAAAAATCCTGTACTTTTGAAATCTGTGTAAAAAAAGGTAAGTTTTGTCCTGCAGTCTTTGAACATGTTGTGTTGTTCCTGAAAGACATGACATGTTTATTTCATCATGAAAAAGTTAAATATTTCCTTTAAACATTTAGGTTCTGTTGTCATTGTTCAAGATCTGTTTGTTTTTATTTTCTTCGGCAACATAAATGACTGTAAAAGTTTGTAGGTTTTACTCTCAATCTGATCTCTGTATTTGTTCTTGTTTCAGCCTCAACAATAACACAAACAACAGATGGAACAGCAACAATAGGAACACAACAGAGTTCAACACATCCTGGTACAAGATTATTTCAACATTATTATTATCATCATAAAAGTATGTTTTCTTGTGTTTTGTGTCTCCTGTTGTGTCCCTTAATGTTGGAGGTGTTGAAGGTTGTTTTTTTAATTTAAACTCTGTATTTGTTCTTCTGTCTGCCTCAACAACAGAACAAACAGCAACAATAGAAACACAACAGAGTTCCACACATCCTGGTACGAGATTACTTTTATTATTATTATTATAAACAAATATATGTTTTAAAACAACAATAAGAACACAACAGAGTCCCTCACATTCTGGTACACAATGTATAAACCATAATTATTAGTGTCTAAAACATACTAGTATGAGTTTTTTGCGTTTTACATTTCACGTTGCATTAGTTGGTATTGGAAATGTAAATCCTGTTTCATGTGTTTATTTATTATTTGTTCTGCAGGAGTGTCACAGATTTTAGCTCCTATTTTGGTGACCATCGTAGTCATCATTATTTCTGTTGCTTTGATGATTTACTGCAAGAAAAGGAGATTTCTTCAACCAAAAAGTGAGTCTGTGGACACGCTGACATGTTTCTAAACTTTTTGAACTGAATGTGTTAAGATTAACCCATCATCTTAGTCATAACTACCTTTGCAGGCGGATACAGACAATCTCAGGGTGAAAAAAAAGACAAAGCTGTACTTGCACCGCACAAAATTTTAAGCCGTAAACAACCTGTTGAGATCGTAGAGCAAAAATTTTCATGCTCATTTTTACATTCTTTTCTAAAAGTTTACTGCAGGAAACCGGTCAGAGCAAAAAAGTTTATGTTGTTCAAGCGATAAGTGTGCATCCCTTGTACCCTCCCTCCTTGCAAAACTCTGATAAATGTATTATGTGAGTCACAAATGAGGAATTACGGATAAATCAGAGTAATACTTATTTCTCTCCATATTGCTAGACTCTGTCAGATACAGGGTTTCCTTTAACTCATCTTCCTCCAGGTGTTCCTGGAAGTATTTCTTATCATACAACCTAAACACATCATTGATGAATAAAATGTTGCTTCTTAAAAGTAGCTCAAATGTTTTGGCATCTTACATTTTTTAACCTCACATTTTTCAGGTCCTCCACTGAAAACAGAGCATGACCATGGCCAACATGTGAGTCTGAATCAATCAATCATTTTTTATTTATAAAGCGCTTTTCATTTCCTTGAGGCCGCTCAAAGCGCTGAATCTGCATAAATCAGTTAAAATTTGCTGCAGGACATGACTGATAAAAACACAAACTCTCCTTCCTGCAGGACAACAATGTGTATGAGGAGATCAAGGAAAACAGAGAGAACAAACTGTACACAGAACACCACATCCAGAATCCAGCTCCAGCAGACGGCACCACTGTTTACTGCGTTGCCAGCATGCCTCACAATAAGGTAATATATATATATATATGAGTTTTTGAAATGTACTTGGTTCCTCAAGCATTAAATTTTTTTGCCACTTTTAAAGGACCATACCATGCTTTTCTTTAGTCCTTCAGAGTAAACTATATATGATCATATATTATCTTTGAAACGCTAAAAAAAAAAACCAAATTATTTATGAAATAGGAATTATTGTTGTGAATTCTTTTCACACCCAGAAGTAAAACAATTCAATCTATCAGGCTCCGCCTTTTGCTCCTTGAGGGTGCCGCCCATTTCATGACATCATCTTCGTCAGCGTGTCGCCCACAAAAAAAAAACATATTTTTTTCTAGTAATGGTATATATATTGTATCGCCTGGGTATTTAGCCCCAATATTTGGCCGAATGGTGATAGTTTATGGGTTCATTTTGCAATGAATCTCTGTCAAAAATACAAAAAAAAAAAAAAACAGATGACATTTCAGGATTTTTAAAATGAAATAAACAATAATCAACATTAAAGGGACTGAACTGAAGCTTCATGCTTATCAAAGCCAATCCAAAGGTACAATTTACACAGAAACAAAATTAACATAAAGTTGACAGATATGCCACAAAATCAAAATACTTCCTATTTACACATACATGCACATAAGCTTATTCATTAATACACATACATATACACATGCACATATACAAATACACAAAATTTAATTTCATTAGTATAAGCTAGCTCTATGACACTGGACTATTTATTTTACAGTATAAACTACATTTCCTAAGTTTTCTTCCACAGAGAAACAGACTTCTCAATTTTACATGTTTTCTTCCTCTGCACAATTCAAACAGGAAAATACCTCTCAAATTATACTTTTAATTTTATAAAATAACTGTGCTCTTTAAGGGCCAATGTCTTTTACAGGGATGGAATTAAACGACCAACTTTCTTAAATGCACAAACCCACTAATTTTAATTGTCATGATATTTTTTAAATTGCGCATTTGTGGATTTGTAAAAATCAACTTTATTAATTATTCTAATTCCTCTTTTGTAAAATGTTATCATCAGATCAATATTTGCTTGGTACGTTTTTCTTTAAATTTCATTATAATGTTGTAAGTTTGGAAGATTAAAGGTTGAATATAAAACATGCAAGCATTTTTTTCCTTCTGTTTCTGTGGATTATACCTACAGTATATTTTAGGATTTATTTTTTATACATTAAACATGTTGTTTCTAATTAAGCTAATAGTCAATAATGACTCCAAGGAACTTTATTTTATAAACATGTTCAGTTTCTGTTCCTTCAAAATGAAGCTTTTTATTGTCCATTGCTTTATCTGCACCAAAACATACATTTGTTTAATTTCCCAAAACAATAAAAATAAAAATAAATCGTTTATCTCACGTGGGCTGAGAGTGAAAATGTAACAGAATGTTAGTTTGTGAGCTTGGAATACTAAATCTAAATGTTTACTTATACTTGGAATACATTTAAAATCAAAGGACTTATGGTAATATTTTATTTCCTGTTCAAATTAGATGACAGTCAATATTAATCTAATGCTTTAGCAGTTTGGCCCATTACATACATTTATAACTTAACTTTCTCTCATTTTAGAATATATTAAATACAACTTAATATGCAATGTTCTGGTAACATAAACTTTATTTCAGGAATATATAATGTAAATTTGTATTTTATTCAACAGTCAGTTGTTCACTATATTTTTTCACCTATTAATGTGTGTAATCGTGTTATTCCATATAATAAGTCGTTAATTTCATCTGTTGTTGAGTAAATCTGACTAAAAAATGTTCATTTCACAAGTAATAATGTTTAAAAATAAACACAAAACTATCAACACAACACAAGTTTGGGCAAAATAGGAAGAAGTAAATATGAGCTGTAGAACTTCCTGTTTTGAAGTTGTAACCACCACAGGTGAACAGGTGAGGGGGCGGAGTCTTCCAGGAGAAGCCACAGCAAAACTGAACAGAAGATACTAGAACAAGATAGAAAAAAAAAAAACGAACTGACAGACTGTGTCAGATAGATGAAATTTAAAATAGTGTAACTGTTTATTTCAAATTATTGCGATTATTCAACTTTTGTTACATCAATATGCAGAATTCATAGATAAGATTTAAGAATCTGCTTATTTTATGAAGCAAAATAGAGTAAACGAACCATAAATGTATCTTCACCAATATAATTTTATAAACATACATTACATCTGAAATTAGTTTCGGCCTCTTTCATATTTTAAATGTTTTTGTTTTTTTACTAACAAGTAATTCGTTATTCCTTTTTGTCCTCCTGTGTTTCTTCCAGGTTGAAGGAAACTCCACAGAGTACTTTACAGTCCAGTTACCCGACACTCCCTCTTCTTCTAACAGCAATCCCTGGGAGAATGTACGTATTATAACTTACATCTACCTCTTCAAAATGCAAATTACAGCTTATTTTAAATAGTTAACCTCACATGTGATCACATGAACAAGACAAGAATTTTGAATTGCAAATGTGTCTCTTCAGATTACTTAGAACCTCAAGAAAATGTGTCTTATTGAGGGAGCATGAATATAAATTAAGATTAAAGGAAAACCAAAATTCTACTAACTTCTACTGAGAAATAAACAGCTGTCATTCTATTAAATAACCACTAATACACAAAGATGAAGGAAGTTCATTTCGAAAATTTCAGGAAAACCTACAAAACAAAACAGCAAATCCTCATATGGTGCAAAACTTCTTTTTTTTTTCAAAAAACAAAAACTTAGGTTATGATAAATTTATTTTCCTAAATCAGGGGAGAAAAAAGTGGAATTTTTTTGGTATCTTTCAGGCTAAGAGCAACTCTGAATACCATGAAGTCCAGTATTCCAACAGGACCCTCCCCTCTCCCAGCAGCTGTGATAAAGGAACTTCCGACTCAGCTGCTCCCACTGAGGAAAACTCCACCGACTCCACCGACGGCACTCCAGCTTCTCTCTACCCGGATCTCCCTCCATAAACATCATACAAACTCTGACATAATTATTCTTTTTATGTCTCTACTGCTTCTGAAACTTTATTCAGAATTTATTTGACATTTTTTACTGTCACAGATGAAAGATTTAAGCTTCTGATGTTTCTTTTTCTATCAAATGATGTGAAATTGTATGTACTGTATTTTCCAGAGTATAAGTAAAGAATGTCTAATCAAGAAAACCATATATTAGTCGCTCTGGAGTATAAGTCACACTTTAAGAGAAAAGTACAATTTAAAAATAAAAATATAAATCTTTTTATCTGTATAAGAAAAATATCAGAGTTTCAGATTCTCTTCCATGTTTGTTTTGGACAACACTTCTTCTGCTACTGTCAGTAGCACATATACTCAGATGCAGCGCTCTCTTGTGGTTGTTAGAGGAAACAACCGCAACAGGAGAACCGGTGTTTACTGGGAAAATCACAAATATATTTATGTCTTAAATACCACACAAACAAGTTGCTTCTGAGTATAAGTCGCACCCCTGACTAAACAATAAAAAAAGAAAAAAGAAAACTGTAACTTATACTTCATAAAATATGATAAAAAACTTAAAGAGAAATTTGACGGTTTTCATTTGATTTATAATTTTTAAACTAAAAGAGAGAATATTGTTTGTAAATGTATAAACACTGCCTTAACAAGTTTTTAATATTGAATCTAATCTTAAAGATAAAGACATAAATGATTACATTAAAGATACACATTGTGCTGAGTCACACATGGGCGCCACAAGACGATCCACGGCGTTCACAGCTCATTATAAGTTGCGTATCATACGGAATTATGCAGAACCTCTGTAAAATCACCAACCAAAGTTTCCTCTTCGCTGCACTTTCAAGCTTGCAGCCTGAATTAGATGCAGAAGTCTCCATTGAAGACGACCGCGAGCGCCGTGAAAAACTTACATGGATCTTGTCATATTTTCGAAAAGGAAAAAAAAATCCAGCTGCTCACTTGTTAGAATGGTTATTTTTTTTTGCATCAGATGAGACTGTAAATGGACTAGCAGCGCTGTATGTGCTCCGGGCGCACGTCTCACTTCAGTGATGTCACCCAAACCCTCCTTTTTAGTGAATCAAAACAAAAAAAATGTTCTCATGAATTGCTGTGTTTTTAATGACTGAGTTGGTTTGTGCTTTATTGCAAACTTATTATTCAATGGAAATTGTGTCATTTCAAAACTGTGTTTTTTTAATTCCTAGAATCGATAAAGTTTTGTGCAAATGTGTGATGGAAATGCAGTTAATGACCAAACACCAGTGATGCTAGCTCGGGGTGTACATGTGATACACAAGCTACACTTGGAACCTATCGCTTGTCAAATGCCTTTTGAAAAAATGTGTGAATGAGTGTTTTCAATCTATATTTTCACGGAGTGGACTACATGTTTAATGTTTTCTGCAGACCACATGTGTGTCACAGACAGAATTTTTCACCAACAGTTGTGAATAAGGCTTAAGCTGATGCTTTACCTTTAACTATATTCTTCTTTCAAAAATAGCATTGGTACCGCCTGACAGTTATGAATATCCTCCCAAAAAGCAAAAGTTAATTGAATCAATGTTGATATTATGTCTTTTTTATTTTATTTAATCAACAATTAAATCAGACATGTAAAACTCTTATGATCAATATTAAAATAAACATTTATTTTACATTCATGCTGACAATAAATAATGTGATCAATGAAACAGTGTGAAAATGTTACCTAATGTGTTTTCTAAAATGTCTTTTCATTTCTTCAAAAACATGTCTAATAATAAGTAATTGTACCACAGTTTAAATAGTTATATTGAATAAATAGAAGTCTAAAGTTTCTATTGTTTGCTTTTATTTATTTTAAATACATGTGAAACTAATTATTATTTTAATATCTATTCGACTAAAATCCGAACTGGACCTCCTCTCCTCGTGAGTGGTGGTGTAGATTAAATGTTTGCTATTCTCTTTAACAACACAGAAGAGGTCTCACCTCCTTTTGAGCAATTTTATTATTTTTAACTTTTATACACAGTAAGTTAAGTGACGTTCTCCATGTACTCTTCTAGACTCACTGTTCTGGTATAAACTAGTGATTTCTGGTGAAGTGTTCTGAATACAGTTGTTTTTAGTACTATTTCCTGAATTGATCATTTTTTCTTTCATATGTTAATATGTCCATCAGTCTAGTTCTTCAAACACTGACTCTTCCTCTCTTTGACGGACTATCATGCATCATTTAGAACTAACTAACGTTAAGTTTGAACAAAACAAAACAGGATGTTTTGTGTGTTAAATATGAACATTATAGAAGTGTTTATTCAGATATCACATCCAAAGAACTTCAGCTTTAAAACAGTGAGAAGTGGATTATTCAGAACAGAAGTTCTGTTCTTGTTTATCAGAAAACATGAAAGCCTTTCAGACTCTCGTATTCTTCCTCGGTGAGAACATTTTTCATGTTTGTTTCTTTTTTTCTTCTCTTGATTTGTAATGTCAATCTGTCATTTTATAGTGAGGCTTTTCATTCTTTCAACTCTTTGTGTTTTTTTTTAGTTAAAAGTTTATGGTTGAATCTGAGATGTTGGATTGCAGAACCAGAACTAGAGTCACCAAAATAAAAGTCTAAAGAATACTTATATTTTGAGACTATTTAAATATATTGTAGCAGCACAGGGCTGCACGGTGGCGCAGTGGTTAGCGCTCTCGCCTCACAGCGAGAAGGCCCCGGTTCGAATCCCGGCTGGGACCTTTCTGTGTGGAGTTTGCATGTTCTCCCCGTGCATGCGTGGGTTTTCACCGGGGACTCCGGCTTCCTCCCACCGTCCAAAAACATGCTCCATAGGTTAATTGGTGACTCTAAATTGCCCCTAGGTGTGAATGTGAGAGTGTATGAGTGTGATTGAGGCCCTGCGACGGACTGGCGACCTGTCCAGGGTGTACCCCGCCTTCGCCCATCAGTGGCCGGGATAGGCTCCGGCACCCCCGCGACCCCAAAAGGGACAAAGCGGTCAAGAAAATGGATGGATGGATGTAGCAGCACAAACAAATTCATTTTCTTTTGCTTCTAAAGTAAACATTTTAATTGATCTGAGCCTGACATCTTGTCGACCATTTTTACTTCTGGCACAAAAAGCTTAATAACTTTTGATGCTTTTACATAAACTTTGATCAAATTCAGGGATGTGTGTAAACAGTTTCTGCTCGAGTCAAGGCTGAATTACAGCTTTTACATTTTTTTAAAAACTAAAACCGAATCAGATTTTTTTTCCCGGTCTACAAAAACCCTGCAGAGCAAAATAAAAGTCTGAAAACATGTTTCAAACATGAACATGAGCTGACTTCACTCTCACTGATTAGGGCTGTAGGGGGACATCGATTTGGAGATATATCGCAATATTTCGTTTGGCGATTCTTGTATCGATTTTAAAAAGCTGACGGGACAAGATATGATCGTTCTTCAGTGGGATAATTTTGTTTTCCCTCTAAACTCCTGACCACTAGTTGGCAGCACCGTGCACTGAGCGTCTCTGAGCAGCTCTATATCTTAACCAAAACAACAACAAGATCTTGTGAGAATCAGCTGGGGCCCGTTTCAAGAAGCAGGTTCAACAAATTTAGAGTTTGAACCTGAACTTAGAGTCACTGGACTCAAAATTCTCAAACTCAGGGTTTTCGGTTTCAGAACAGCTGAAAATGTTTGATTCAATCAACTTGAAGTTGTTAGAACCAGAATCAGGTGTGAGCGTCGCGATCATTAAAAGCCCTGATCAATGGAGCAAAGACAGCACGATTCACCATGGAAACGTGAACAAGCATCTGAGTTACGTACTTCCGGCGGCGGAAATTGATAAGTTCCTTCAAGCATATGCGACTATAGGAGAACATTTTCTGCAAGAAAAGCAACACAGCTGCAGTGGTAGAACAGAGAGAAAATATCTGCAGTTATTTGAATCATTTCAAATAATGAATAAATAATGTCAGGAAGGTTATTTTGTCTCTTGTTGAGTAAGGAATGGTTTTTGATCTGTTACTAATTTAACCAGTAATCTCCGTAATCGCATGAATGACCAGTTTGTTAACCCCCCACCCCCACACACACACACGGATATCACTGCACGCTAAAAAGAAACTGTAGCTGCCTGGCATATGTTAAAAAACTATTTATTTAATTTTAATTCTCAAGACTTAAAAAATATTCGCCGAATTTTTTTAAGCGTAAAAAGTAAGACACACTTTCCATATCCGGGAGTCAAACTCGCTGACTATGCAGTGGGAAGCAGCGTTGTTAACAACTGAGCTAATGTCTGACGTAGTTACTGGACGGTGGATAAGTCCAGATCCTTTTCCGGTGTTTGACATTCAATAATTTCTATTGTTAAGGGTTTCAAATAAGGAAAAGAAAACTGTATTTTTCAATAGCGAGTCCCTGGAAAAACTCACTATTTATAATATCGCTGAAATAAAAATGAATTGGGAAACTGCAGTCAGTCGACTCGTGTCCTCCAAATCCTCTACCGACGTAAATAACATTTCCTCTGGATTAACCAGCCTCCTCTCTACGTGATCCTCTATGAATGAACATGTCATTTTGGTTTCTGAGTGGTGGAAACGTGACTTCTCTAATGTGAATGTTCTCTAAATGTTCATGAGGAACTCATATTTGAACATCTTTCACTTTAAAAAGGGGCGGAGACCGCAGAGAACTCTAAGTTTCCTGAAGAAAACCTGCTACCGACCAGGTTTCGTTCACAGACTCAGTTACCATAGTGATTGATTCTGAGTTCATCCTAACCCGCTTCTTGGAACGGGCTTGGTTTCGCCCACTTTCCCGGGTTTGAGTTATCCCTCTTTCTGGAACCGAAAACTCAGAGTTTTGCCGAATTTGGAGTTCACGAACTCAGAGTTCCAACAAAACCTGCTTCTTGAAACGGGCCCCTGGTGTTAAATGTTCAGTCAGCCTCACGGTTTTTCTTATAAGTTTTTACTTGAGATGGGTATAGAAACGAAACTTTGTGCCAGTAACATATAAATACATGGATTTATGCTTCGTAGTGGCTAAGATAAAATGATTGTCTTAGACAAACATCAAGAGCGTCCTAATGCTTGGATAAAACAGTTAAAACATTGTAGGGGCTCCAATTGTCTGCCGTGGCCTAATGGTTAGTGTGCTTGCACTTTAACTTTTTCTCATGCAGGAAATGTGAGTTTGAGTGGCTTTGAACGGGCTGGAACTGTGTTTTGGACAAGCAGTTTGTACGCGATATAACTCTGATTTTATCATGTTGGACAGTCAAACAGTCAGACTATGATAGTACAGACAATACAGACATTTTCTGACCACAATCATCCGTGTTCTCAGTCAGTGAATGCACCAGGACCCTTATTGATTTTGATTGGTCCTTTGTGTTAGCCACACCCCAACGCGCCACAACAGGGACAAAAGTTTGGAGACGGCAATTTTAAAAATTGAGTTTTGAAACCTACACTGAAAAAAATGAAACATTGTATCAATTAACAAAAATTATTAAAAATATTAGTTTTCATCCAATACAAATTTTAAGTTGATGGTTTATTTAACTTAAACATCAACTAAAGAAATAGACTTTTACACCAGTAGAGTTGGTAGTGTTGCACCAAGAGACTATGTGACTGTTCTGTTTTTTCAGCAGTTCTCCAGGACCATGTAACTGATGCAAAGACCAACATTTGTGAGGGAGTTGAAGGAGGAAATGTCACTGTTGAATGTAGGATTTCTGCAGCAGGAAATACTCTGGTGTCTTGTGAGGGAAAAAGTAACAAAAGTTTAAAAGTTCTTGCCAGTAACCATCTTGCAAAATTCCCTTCACTCAACCAAAGTACCAATAAAATGTGTTGTAGGTGACGTTGACGTTGTCTTTCAAAATTGATCAGGAAAATATAAATCTTGAATAGGTGAACTTTTTGGATTGAAAGCGCAGGACTTCCGTATTTCTGCCTCTTGTTGCTTTGTCCCGCCCTTGTAATTCCTGGCCAATGAGTGAAGAGATCTTTAGTCACATGGTTTTGTTTACAAGCTTTGTTCAAGTACGGGAAAATCCACTTGACGGCTGTCAGAATACAGAGCAAACGCAAGGTCCGAGACTTGATCCAGACCAAATAAAGTAGCTTTTTACAGTCTGAATACACCCTTAAATTCATATTTACATCATTTAATTTTGGTCAGTCAACAGAAGTTTTGTGATGTTTTTATCAGTTTCTACATTCAGCTTTGGTTTTTAACACTCTTTAAATGCAGATTAACTGAAATTGATTGAAACCAATGAACTATTGAAGAACTTTAGAGGGAAAGAACAAGTCTGCAGCAGATCATAGAAGAAAGTTTGCTACAGTGAAAGTCTGAAAGTGTTTAAAAACTCACTCTGATAAAAACTGTGTTTTTGTTTTAACATGTTTTTATGGTATTTTTCTGATGATAGCAG
>NC_050518.1:23210640-23228064 GCF_002922805.2 Oryzias melastigma | reverse complement strand
CTTTAGTCGACTAAAGAAAAAGACTTTTACACCAGAAGAGTTGGTAGTGTTGCACCAAGAGACTATGTGACTGTTCTGTTTTTTCAGCAGCTCTGCAGGACCATGTAACTAATGCAGAGACCAACATTTGTGAGGGAGTTGAAGGAGGAAATGTCACTGTTGAATGTAGGATTTTTGCAGCAGGAAATACTCTGGTGTCTTGTGAGGGAAAAGGTGACAAAAGTTCAAAAGTTCTTGCCAGTAACCATCTTGCAGAACGCCTCCACTTTACCAAAGTATCAATAAAATGTGTTGTAGGTGACGTTGACGTTGTCTTTCAAAATTGATCAGGAAAATATAAAGCTTGAATAGGAGAACTTTTTCGATTGAAAGCACAGGACTTCCTTGTTTCTGCTTCTTGTTGCTTTGCTCCGCCCTCGTAATTGATGGCCAATGAATGAAGAGATCTTTAGTCACATGGTTTTGTTTATAAGTTTTGTTCCAGAACAGGAAAATCCGCTTGACGGCTGTCAGAATACAGATCAAACACAAGGTCCAAGACTTGATCCAGACCCATTTAAGTAGGTCTGAACCAAAGGCTTTTTACAGTCTGAATACATCCTTAAATTCATGTTTACACCATTTAATTTTGGTCAGTAAACAGCAGTTTTGTGAAGTCTTCATCAGTTTCTACATTCAGCTTTGGTTTTTAACAGTTTAAATGCAGATTAACTGAAATTGATTGAAAACAATGAATTATTGAAGAACTTTAGAGGGAAAGAACAAGTCTGCAGCAGATCATAGAAGAAAGTTTGCTACAGTGAAAGTCTGAAAGTGTTTTAAAACTCACTCTGATGAAAATTGTGTTTTTTAAACATGTTTTCTATGGTATTTTTCTTTGTAAACGTAAAAAATGCATTTCTCAGTACTTCTTGGATTAAAACTGTTGTGAAGCAAGTGTTTATGAAACAGTTCTGTTGGAAATAGAATGTATTTGTGACGTAGAAAATGCAATGTGCAGGTCACCAGGCCCCTGTTTTACCCACAGACGAGTAGATCCATGAACGTTTTTGTTCTCTGTCTGAGCTGGAATCTGGATCAAAACTGTACGGCTGCATAGCTCCGATATTGTTCACCATTTTTGTTGCTCCACTGTTTGTTTGGGGTTGTGAGGGGCTGTAAGCTAGTGGGTGAGTGTGACAGGTTATTTGATTTTGGAGAAAAAAATGGCATAATTATATAAAGAAAAAAAACCACTAACAACAGATAAAAAGATGATTGGAGTGGAACTTTAACAATAAGTGTCACACAGTGAAATAACAAAATTACAGAGAAATTTAAATAAGAAAATGTTCCGTGATTTTTTGTGTGTTGGAGAAAGACAATAACTTTTAATTTTTCTGTTTTCTAAGGACTCAATCCAAACTCTGGAAATGTGTTCTGTGAGAACACATGTGAAACTGGAAACTCTTTTAATGTTTCATGCAAAGATCCAAATCAGTGTGACAGATGCAGCATCGCGAGTGAAGAAAATGACTCCAACAAAACTCTGTGGATCACAATCACTAACCTGACTGTGTCAGACTCCAGTTATCACAGAATTCAGTCGTGCTACGGAAACAGAACGTCCTGTGATTTTAAAATCCGTGTTAACGACGGTGAGTTGAATCTTCCAGTCATGGAAAATGTTCTTTTGTTACTAAAAGACAGAAGACATGTTTATTTTAAACATTTAGGTTTTATCGTTATTTTTTAAGCAGAATATAAATTTGTAAAAGTCAATGATAGTTTTGATACTATCATTACGTATAATCTAATATCTGTATTTGTTCTTGTTTCTGCCTCAACAATAAAACAAACAACAGAAACAGAAACTCAGAGTTCCCTACATCCTGGTAGGCCTATGTCATTTTTTAAATCGTTATTTTTGTGAGACAAGGAAAAGTAACTTTTTGTGTGTTGTGTTGTATTAGTTTATGTTGGATTTAGAAGTTTTTCTTTTAATATATATATATATATGCATTAGTAACATTAATGATAACATCAAAGTTTAACGTTAAATGTTTTTCTGCAGTATTGCAACGATTTCTTGAAGAAACTTTGAGTCCAACGGCCGCGACAGTTTTATTTGGGGCTTTGACGATTTGCTGCAAGAGGATTTGTACTCGATAGAAAAGTGAGTCTGGGGACCCAGTGACGTGTTTCTGAACTTTTCCTCTGAACCTCCTTTAATTGAACCGGAACCAAACTCAAACGTGCCCTTCTGTGACCACAAACCCTTGCCTTCATTTTAAGCCGCAGTCACATGAACCCTTACTGGGCTTTGACCCACACAGGTTTCTGTGTGTTTTTGGATTATCTGGGGTTAAGGACAGGAGCGACTGCATCTCAATGAGAGTACAGGTGTGTCTTATAGCTCCATTGAGGCACGTGACGTCATGAAAACAGAGTGTACCCTTGTCTAGGGTTGGGCACTGATTGGGTTTTATGCGGTTCCGGAGCCAACGCAGTTCCTTGGTTTTGGTTACGAATCTGTGCTATTTTCGTTACTTTAATAACAAAAATAATGTCTACATCTTCTCAAATCAACACATTTTCATTCCCAAGTCACATAAGGACACATGGTTAAGACCTCTGCATCAAAAATGTTTCTCAAGTGAAGTTCTTTTGCTCCTTAAAAGTCGTCTAAGAGTTTTACAGCCTCATTTTCTCAATCTCACATTTTCCAGTGTCTTCAAAGAAAAGAGTGTATGACCACGTCTCACATGTGAGTCTCAATCTGAGTACATTTAATTAAAACTTGATGAAGGAAATTTAGGACTAACCATTCAACAGGACAACCCCACTTTCGAAAATCTGGAAGAAGGTGGGAAGAACGACGTTTCTGCAGAACACGACTTCCAAACAGGAGAATCAGCCGACAGCCCGGCTGTTTACTGCATCAACGGCATGCCTCAGGACAAAGTGAGTGGAGCAGGATTTTAGCTTTAAAGCTCACGACTGTTCAGAAACACTGAAGTCAATGTCCACTTTTACTTTACACTTTAAACCAAAGCAGCTATTTATCATATTCATCTCATCTGATCAGATCTGACTGTGGTTTGGTTTCATCTGATGGAATAAAAAAAACCTCAATCCCATCTGATACCAATAGATGGCAGCAGAGTAACTCATTGATCTGATGCAGTGTTCAGCTGCTGACACGATTTTATTTATACCACAATTGACACATCATTAAATCATTGAATAAGTCAATAATTTCATCTGAGGTTGAGTCATTCTGACAAAAAAATGGTTTATTTAGAGAAATATGTTTAAAAATAATCAAAATATCAACTTTATGGTAAAGTTTCTGCAATAAATGAGGAAGTAGAAATGAACTTCCTGTTAAGAACAAATGAGTTATAACTTCTGTCTGTTCACTTCCACTGTTAATTTATTTAACTGAATATTTTGTTTCATTTCATAGTTTGAGTCATTTATTTTATCTCTTGTTTTGTCAATGTACTCAAAAAATGTTGTTTTTTTAATCATAATTAGACTAATATAAAAAAATAAATACCTTTATCACTAAAAATTGTATTTTTTTTTTACCAGAAATTAGACAAATATAGAAAATAAATATGTCTAGCAATAAAAATTGTATTTGTTTAGCAGAAATTAGACAAATATAGACAATACATATGATTATCATTAAGCATTTTTTAAAATCAGATATCAGACAAATATAGAAAATAAAAATATTTATCAGTAAAATTTTATTTTTAACGTAAATTAGACAGATATAGAAAACAAATATGATTATCATTACACATTTTCTTTTACTAGAAATTGGACAAACATAGAAAATAAATATATTTATCGTTACATTTTTTTTTTACCACAAATTAGAAAAATATAGAAATAAATTTGTTTATCATTAAAATTTTTACCCTTTGGGTAATTTTATCCGGCCCTCCAGATCTCAGATTTTATTTTATTGTTATTAATGACTTGATGTTCTCTTACACTTATTTCTAACTTGCAACATTTTGACGAAATAGTTTTTTTTATGTAGAGTAAAATATTGAAAGTTTAAGTGTATTTATTCAGGAATAATATTCCTGCCTTTTTGTTATTCATAATTATGATCAAAAGTTACGTTTTTAACTATTAAAAACATTGTTTTAGTGTGTTTAAATAATGTTTATTCTGTTTGGTTGCGTTTTACACCCCTGCTTTAAATGATTTTAAGAAACTTTGGCTTTTATGGGGAGCATAAACATTAAAGAAAAGAAAAACCACCGATTAGTGTCCGATATAACTTGTTTCCTGTCACCAATTCC
The DNA here is from genome assembly GCF_002922805.2 of Oryzias melastigma. Classification (NCBI taxonomy): domain Eukaryota; kingdom Metazoa; phylum Chordata; class Actinopteri; order Beloniformes; family Adrianichthyidae; genus Oryzias; species Oryzias melastigma. The sequence continues at coordinate 23,223,760 of NC_050518.1, read as the reverse complement.
CATACCTTTATATTCCTAAACTGTAAACAAAAACAGTTTGTCTGTGGTGTCTTTCAGGTTGAGAGCAACAGATAAAACCAGAGGAAATTCCAGTTTTCCCTCAGCAGCTCCTCCTCCTGTGATGAAGGAATTACATCATCCGACTCGGCTGCTCTGGTTGGAGCAAACTCCAGCGACTGCACAGACGCTGCTCCAGCTTCTTTCTGATCTCTTTCTGCATCAATAGTTCCATAAACATCATATAAACTATGACAAACTTCTACCTCTGTCTCACTCATTCTGCTGTTGCTTCTGTTTTATGTTCAAAGTCTCTGACTTTTCTGAAACTTTTTGGGATTTCTCAATTTATTTGACCTTTTTCTGTCACAGATGGAAGATTTATGCTCTTAATGTTCTTTTTCTGTTAAATGGTTTTAAAATGTTATGTGAAATATAAAAATAAAATGTCTCATTTAGCTTCTTTTCACCTTTCAAACTCCAATTATGAAAAATTAATTTCAGTAAAGCCCAAATCAGGAGTGGGCAAACTCTTTGACTAAAGTTCTCAAACTCTCCAGAAGGGCCGGAGCAGGAGCAGATGAGTGGAATGTTTTGGTATTCTGCTTCAATCAATAAAGAAATAACAGAATCTGGACAAAAACACACTGTCATTTAGATTGAAAATTAATTTATCTATTTTAAAAGGGAACAAATGTTGGAATTTTATTTCAAAACTGTGTCTTTTGTTCTCATTTTAGTGCCAATTGCAGCGTTGGATTGGTCATTAAAAAAATGCTGAGTTCATGTGATGTTGGAACACCTGCGTGGTCTAAATCCATCCATCCAGTTTCCTAACCGCTTCGCCCCTTTCGGGGTCGCGGGGTGCCGGAGCCTATCCCGGCTACTGAAGGGCGAAGGCGAGGTACACCCTGGACAGGTCGCCAGTCTGTCTCAGGGCGTGGTCTAAATCAGTAAGTAGAAATTCTGACAAAAATAAGATTACTATGGTTGAAATTTTGATTTGTACCTCTGAGTAAATATTAAGGAGACATTTTGTCAAGTTCACAGGCTGCAGCCATGTCACAATTCCTTCCTTATCCACTATGACTATATATTGCGTTCTCCATTTTTTAGTGCGTTCATAATCTACAATTCCAAAATTGAGTGCCCTAGAAATTACCCCGAAGTCTTTGCAAAAAGCCAGTGTGCATCAAATAGTAAACCCTTAACATTGTCATCATCAGAACACAGTGGAGTCACAAAGGGGTCATGAAATCTTCATATTGATTAGATTTTCACTTTGTGAAATCAGTAACATAATAATCTGCATTTAGGAAAAATACAAAAATTAGTGAGCATGGTGTCTGAATTGTTTTTAAAATCCAGGCTATAGTCCCCACTCTATAGATTATCAGTAGTTAGGGATTAGGGAGGAATTCAGACACAACCTGAGATTCTTAGTTAACTTCAAACGTGACAATCAAATAAAATCAAACTTTATTTGTAAAGTACGTTACTGACAAAAGTAGCTCAAAGCACTTAACATAAAATAAAAAATATCCAAATGTAAAAAATAAAAAGCAAAACTATACAACACATACAAGCTTGTGTGTTTACCATTTGAACCAGACGACTCCAATCAGTAAAAGACTCGCCTGACTCTTTAGAATGTCCTGTAAGCAGCGACAGAACCATTATTAATTATTATTTCTCACTTGAGCCTTTTTCACTGCTATGTGCCGTTCTGCTGAGAGAAAACCTTTAGTGTAAATCCCACAGCAGGTCAGCCTGTGTTGATATTATATGAAATTTAATGTTTTTTCTCATTCAAGTTTAAATAGTTGAATTTTTTACGCACTTTTTGGGAGAAATATGACAACAGTTTGAGAAAAAACCTGAAACCAGGATAATTTACAAACAGGATTTTCCCCTTTTCAATAAAAAAAAAACACACTACAGATCTTTTTTTATGTAATACATTTTTAAATTTTACAATGTATCTTTCATTACGCAAACACAAAAGATACATTTATGCATATTTTTCCCACTTTAGGGTTTTTAAGTCTGAAAAAGTTTGCAGATTTGGAGCTGACGCTCTCTCTGTATCATCGTTTCATTATCCCTTACCTTTGCTTTATTGGCTTTAGGGTTGAGCTCTGAGGGGAGACGTGTTAAGCTTATTGCTTTGCTGGGATGATTGAGGTTACGTTTATTGCTGGAGGCTGGAAGTCCAGACTGGCTGTGCAGCAGAGGTTCATAGCTGTCTGCTTTGGCCTGGACTCCAGAGAACCCATTAGAGGAGGAAACACAGATCCTGCAGTGAAAATTCAAAGGAGGCCTTTCCTCTCCGTCAGGTTAAAGCTGGGCGGTGGTCAGGACGTGACCTGACGGCGAGTGTGAGCTCATATGTCGCATTCTCACTCAGAGAAGGGACACCAATCACTGCTGTGGATTATTGATGTCGTATTTGGGAGGATTCACAGAAGGTTCAGTCTTCTTTTTTTTCTCAGGCGCCTGAGCAGAGATTTATGACTTCATGTTTTACAGATGTGATCACAGTGACAAACAGTTCAGAATACTCACAAAAACACTTTTATAGTTTTTAGATACACTCAGTGCTTCTGTTTAATAACAAAATATAGACAGTAAAAGAAGTAAATCCCATCATATTAGTTATTTTATCATTTATTTTAAATCTCAGCTCCACAATAATACAATCTTTTTACAAACAATCTTGTTTTTGATGTGGAGATCCTCAATTCAGTTCATTTTAATCTATTTATGTCAATTCTTGGTCTTTTAGATTCTTAAAGATTACATTTTTTTCTCTTTTTTTGTGCGTTTTGATTTATCTTTGAGTTATTTACAGTAATGCACAACCTGAGGCTGTTTGAAAAAATGAAGTAAAGATTTGCAATCCTGCAATTAAATGCGCTAAATGCGGGTTCTTGAAGGTGGTTTCAGCCTGTGGTATTCACACTGGACTAGCAGGGAGGGCCTTCTCCTTTTTTTTCTACTGTTTACTAGCGCATGTCTTCCACCTACATCTGGAAGAGGGTTGGTGTGAACTGTCGAAGCAGTGCAAATCTTTCTCCAGCATTTATCTTTCACAGCTCTACTACAATATACAAAATACTTGATATTATATCATTTCAAACAGAAAGAAACCACAAAAAACACGATCAGTTCACAAACAGTTGGCACTTTCATGAATTAAAAGGGACACCATTTAAACATCACCACCAAATCTGAGTCCCTGATTGGTCAAAGTTCAACCTAGCTTAATTGAAGTGTGCGTTAATTGGCAAAACATTTGTACATAAAGCCCCCAAAAATGACAGAAACGTGCATATCTGAGAATGTGAGAGGCCAAAAACAAGCATTTAAGTAGATTTACATACTTTTCATAGAACGTGGTCGCTCAAACGAGCGTTTATGAGGGCAGAAGAATGCAGAAAAAAGAATCACAGAACCGTTTTCCTTACCTCCACTGTTTCTGTTCTGCTCTGTTGTCCTTATCTGACCTCTCACATTTTCATTTGATCTTCCTCTCGAGTCGGAGGAAGTCTTCATCAGCGATTACAAACAACCCCAAAGTCATTCAGCTAAGGTCTCTGGTGTGGATGCCGGCCATAAATAAACAGTAAGTGATATTAAAGTATTGGAGAGCTGGGGGGGGGGGGTATGCACAGTTGCTGAACAGCATTTCTGACCGCCACACTTGACACAATAGAGTCAGAAACGCCATTTTGATGGCTTGATTGGCCTCGTAGCGGCTGTGAACGGAGATTTGATGATCGTCTGAAGGCTGAGTTGGAACACAAACTGCAGTTTAAGCTCCACTTTGTTCACAAAAACAGTCGAGAGTTAAAGATTGTGATTTCAGACACAGTCAATAAGTAACTGGAGGATTCATTCACAGACTGTTAAAACTCCCTTTCAGACCTTCTCCTCACGTTGATTTCATGGATAAAAGACTCTTTTTAAAGACAGAGCTCAGCACGAGCTTTTAAATGCTTTTAGATCCAGCACTATGGCTTCAAAGATGGGGGGGTTGTGTTCTGCCCCCCCCCTGCTTTCTGTCTCCACAAATGACATCACCTGCAGAAAAGATGGTTGCACATCTAAGAGACACCCAGGAGCTCTGCAGCGAGCTCCCTGGAGCTCATCGTCACAAAGGGAAAAGATCTGAGCTGAGAATGGAGAGAGCAGCACCAACGGCCAGCAGGGGGAGCAGGAGGAGCAGGGGGAGCAGGGGGGGAGCTTCAAGCACCTTTGAACAGTGATTAAAGACCCACTCTGATGATGATGATGTGTTTTTGTGGCATTTGCTGGTGAAGTAAGAAGAAAATTAGGATAAAAACAGCTTTTGTGAGTATTTATTTATTCAAATAGCTGTGAATCAGGAGCAGAAGAAATGACTAAATGACACAAGACACGATGTTGCATCAGTCAGTGTCATAATGGACGAACAGAAGCAACACGTTTCCTCTACGTCAGGGGTCTGCAACCTTTGACCCTTAAAGAGCCTTTCAGGTCGATTTCTCTTTAACCAAAACCCAGTGGAGCCACAAAGTCTTCACTCTCCCTTTAGAAAAATAAGATACTGATTTATATTTATGTTTTTGCTCCTGACAAGATACATTTATATACACAGTTGTGGTTTTTTGGGCGTAAATAAAACATAATTTTGAGGAGAAAATAACTTTTTATATGAAATAGTTTATAACTTTTGAGAGAACCTTGCATGACTTCCTTTCAAAATAAAAGACATTCTACACCACAGGATCATGTCAATGTTTATTTGACTGTTTCTGGTCCATTTCAGCCATATAAATATATAAAGCAAACAGAAACTAAATCAGACCAAATGAAGTGACCCCTACCATATAATTAAAAAAAAGATTTTAAATCCTTGAATTTGTTCAGAAATGGAAAATCTGCTTCATAATCTTGTGGATTATAACTTAAAGTAGCTTTAATTCTGGTTGCGTGCTTACTGACAATAAATGGATTTTCTGTGATAAATGAAGCTGAAAATTCAGTCCAAATGTTTCGGTATGACGTTGAAGAACTACAAAGGATTTATGGAGGATAACAGCTAATGTTGTTGGGATCCTCATTAAATGATTCATACTGTCCTTCAACTGTTTGTGAATGAGTTGAATAGAATTAAAGTTAATTTACTTTTTAATACTTCACTGCTTACTTACTTTTCCCTTTATAGTTACTTTTTGAAATTCTTGAAACATTTATTTTAACCAAAGATCTACAATGGAGAGGTAAAAGAGCCACATCTGGAGCTGCAGGTTGCAGACGCCTGACAGACAAAATCGATCAAAATATGATGAACAGATAAAACTAAATATTTGAACAAAGTTGAGTGAAAACAATGTAGAATAAAGGTAATTATTTAAATTAACATTGGCATTGAACATGTTTTGACTCCAAGACCAGAGTAGTCGATTAAAGATCAATAATTACGTTGGTGTCTATTCTTAGGAAATGAATTATTAAATAATTTTCCTATTTATGAATAAAACAAATGACTATTTTCCCAAACAATATGAAGCATTTTGTTTCTTTGCTTCAACTATTTTCTTTCTTACTTCTGTTAAAAGTACAGCTATAATAAGACCATTACAGCCACAACTTGAGGCAAATTAATGATGAACAGCTACCGCTCTGCAGACATTATGTCCAAGAAAACCACTCAGGGTTTTTTATTCTTATTATTATTTTGGCTAAAAACATTATAATCATAACTTTAATATCACTTGGAAGGCTTTAACAATAGATCAAAAGATGATCAAAGTTGGTTAACTTTGGATAACATGCAGCTCGCCTTTGTTAAAAAGTAAAATAAATTCATCTTTAACTGAGAATGATTCGGTTTTCACACCAATAAAGAAATACTTTTTTTACTGTCGTCTCTAAATTACTAATCAAATCCACTCTGACCTATAACTTCTTTAGGTTTAGCCCAGGGCTCATCAACCTGAAGCTCCAGATCCACATGCAGCTCTTACACTCCTCCATTGAGACTCTAAGGCTTTAAGAAAAGGGCTAAAATTATAATAAAAATTAAATTAGATATTTGAGTTTAACACATTCTAAAGTATGCTGCACTTTAGCATCTAGTTGTAATAATAAAATAAAACTTGACAGTTAATTTGATTTTCTTTAATTTTCTAAATTCAAAATCAGCTGCAGCAGGAAGATCTTAGTGTGTATTTTATTTTGAAAGGAACTTGTTTTTACTGCTGTCAAAAGTAAAGACGTTAAAGTTGTTATTTATAAAAAGAAACATCACACTTTTTTAATTTAGCTATTGTAAATATTTGAAAGCTAAGTTTTCTAAAGGAAAAGCTGAATGACCACATAAAAATAAAGTGTATTTTCTGAAAGATTAAGTAGGATTTGGCGGTTCTTGTTCGGTTCTAGTCTGTCACACTTGTGGACCAAATGGACCTCAGTGATGAGGAGAGCCACCTTCATCACAGAGAACTCTCCTCACCTGCTGCATCACAACTTCAACTCAGCCAGACAACATAAAACCCCTCTGACCTGGAAAAATCTATTACAAGAAATATTTATCCTCCTCTGCAATAATTCTTGTTGAAAATGTCTTTGTCATCTTACTGCTTTATCTGCCTTTCACCCATTTACTCTCAATGAGTGGGATCAAGTACAAAAAGAGTAGATTTAGCAGGTTCGTTGAGTCATTTAAAGAGAAAAAAATCCATTCAAGAGTCGCCATGGCTGCAGCAAAACTCTGCACACAGCCATCTTTCAGTCATCTCTCTCCCTCCTCTCATCCCTCTTGTTGAGGCCCATTCAAACCATAATGAGACAGTTGCTGTTTTTGGACTCCCAGATTAGAAAAGTCATTTGTCCTCATTGCTGCAGCTAAATAATTAAAAGGATTAAGGAGAGAGAGAGAGGCTGCTCTGGTTTGCAGCAGATATTCCTTCCATCTGAGAGAAGACTTCTTCTTTCTTTTCTTGTTTAGCAGCATTCTGAGGAAGTCTGTGAAGTTAAAAATCAATCACGTATTTTGGAGAGAACCAATAGTGTCTTGTCTTGTTGTGTTTTGGAAACAATCAAGTGTTAAAGGTTTGTAATCCTGAACAAAAGCAACATAGCACTTTAAATGTGGAGAAACTCCTAAAGCGTGTTCTCCACAAGAAGAAAAGAGAAAAAAAACAGTAGCAAGTGGACAATTGTGTACAGGCGGTGAGTAGAAGTGCATGTGATGAGCTTTTTGATATAGATACAAGACTAACAGTTAACTAACAAACAATTAATCGACTTAATTATTATTTATGCGATCCAATCGGGTCAATCTGTCAGAGGAAAATAGTTACACTCCTACAAATGTGTTGACTTGCTGCCATGACTGTTTGAGTCAACAAGTCAAAGAGCAGGTGTGTACTTGTCATCAGAAACGGTGGTAAATCTTTAGAGAAAATCTCAGATCTTAATTCACTCTTTGATTTGCGTTCTGCTGCATCAGAGACCCTCTACCCCCCACCACCCATATCATTATTTCCAACTAATTTCACACCGCGCTAAATTTGATGTACCTCAGAAATAAGTAATGCAGAACACAGATATCCAGAAAGGGACGCCCCTGGGAGGAGGGCGGCTGTGTGAAATGGGTCAGTGAACGCCGTCAAACACAGATGGAGGTAAAGGGGAGTTTCCTGTGGTTTTTAAACGACAGAAAGACACAGACACTCTAATGAGACTTCAGGAAATTGTTGATATATTATCCACCATGTGGATAAAAGCACAAGTAAGGCTCACCATCAAATATTCATCCAGGCGCCGTGCAGGTATGAACCTGTGTTGCTAGGAAGAAAAGAAAAATAATACTGCATACTTCTTAAGCTTATTATTAATTCACAAAAGCTGGTTTTTTATCTAAATAAAAAAACTATAATCTGCTAATTATTGAACCTGTCTCTTCTGTTTTTCTCTGCTTTTCACAAATCTTTATGCATTTTGACAAATATTTACGTAGTAAAGTTTGAAAAAAATCTTTAAAGAAGACAAATATTCAGTAATGGGACCTTTTTTGGTTTGGTTAAAAAAAGAAAGATAAATTTGGGTGTTAAGTCCCATTAGCTGTCATACATCTAAGTTTATGAAATTTGTTCCGCTTTTGATCCATCCTCTGGGGGAGGGGTGAGCTGTAGACACAGCCGCGGTCAGGAACCACTTGGTGGTTTAACCCCCCCAATCCAACCCCTTCATGCTGAGGGTCGAGCAGGTAGGCACTGGCTCCCAATTTTAGAGTCTTTGGTATGACTCAGTCTGGATTTGAACTCTAGACCTTCCTGCTCCAGGGCGGACACTCCACCACAAGGCCACAAGACCACAACGACTCAGTGAGTTCAGCTTTTCCATTTAAATCCAATCCTAAAATGTAAAGTCAGCTGTAAATAAAGATGTAACTGAAATTATACTTGAGACAAATGATCTGAGTAAAATGAAATCATTTTTTTCTTATCATTTTGACAAACCTAGAAAAAGTTTGCTATTATTATTATTATTATTACTTAGGATAATGCTTAAAGCTCATTAGTTAAAAATAACCAAAGCTGTGTTAACTCCAAAGTTAAAAAGAAACTACTTTATTTGTAGGTTATTTTCATTCATGAAAATAAATAAATAAATCAGGAAACAAAAGTATTTCCGTATTTTCCAGAGTATAAGTCACAGTTTCTTTCATAGTTTAGCCAGAAACTTATTTGTATGTTTTGGATTTTTTTAGAAATCAATAGGCTCATATATTTGTTATTTTTGTATTTGTGGGGTGGGGCTTTGAACCCTTCCTCTCTACTGTTGGTGCCGCTTGTGTCATTCCTCTTTTAATGTGCCATAAAGTAGTGACAATACTCACTCAAAGTCTGGTACATAAAAGGAGGGATGACAGATATTTGCACACAAAGCAACATAACTATACAGGAACACTGACTACAGAAGAGAAGCTCAGATGTGAAGTCTGCAGGGTTAGAAATCCATTTTACACCAAAACACACTTTTGTAGACACTGGCACTAAGATGAGGCAGAAAGCAGAGCTCCAAGTATTAAAAACAATGCTGAAGTTCTCCTGGGAAGAGTCAGGAATAAAGACATCTGAAGGTGCCGATGTTAGACGTTTCAGGAAATAAGTCCGAGCCGGCAGACTGAGATGGTTTTGGCAGGTTCGAGGAAGGAACAGTGAGTAAATCAGTGAAAGGATGCTGAGGTTAAAGCTGGCAGGCAGGAGGCCCTTTTTCCAGAAAACTTGGCTGCAGTTAAACTGTGTTTGTGTTTTGTCAAATATATTTATAGCAGGAAGGGAGGGAGGGTTTCACGGATATCTGCTTCATCATCGAACAGGAGATTTTGTTGCTCAGCTGTTTTGGAATTTCAAAAGAATTTGCCAGTATAAATGGAAAACATTTAGGGCATTTTTGACTGGAGCACCTTATGTCAAATCATTTAGACTTCATTATCTGTGCCGATCATCTTAGAAGAGGATGTGTAGGATGACTCTGGTGGTGAGGAAGATGAACAGGTCAAAGACAGAGGTAAGGAGAAAGGGAGGTTAAGAAAGGCGTTTAGGGAGGAGCTAAAACAGGCAAATCCTGTACAGATGCAGGATTTGCTTTTTGCGAGTATCTCGTGATCTCCTCCCGAAAATTAGAGTATAAATATTCGCAAAGTCCAAGATCGCTGATTTGCGATCTTTCTAAATACATTAGAGTGTAGTAAAATATTACCTTGGAGGATGTCTTTTTTGCTCTGAAATGCAGAATAATGTTGGTTTTTACGTTTATGTACTAAAACAAAACCGAAAAAGCGGCGCTAATGTCACCGGAAGTAAATAAATCTTTGTGTTGATGAAGCTTCCAGTTTTCAAAGTAAAACTAGTGAGAGCTGTTTAAAAAAAAAAACTGAGACTGAAGCTCCGTTCACTGACATAACTACTGAAAAAATGAATTAGCTTCAACACCAGAGCGTTAGCTCCAGTGTTTACATTCATTTTGTTATGGTAACTGTTAAACATTTGACTTAATTAATGTAATTATAGTGGATTCTGAAACGCAGCCTCTACAGTGTGGATGTGATCAACGTGAATCAGCTGATTCTGCTGCGGAAAAAAACTTTATTTATACAGGATCTGCAGCAGTATGTAATGCTCAGAACGTAAAATGTTGAAGAAGGAAAAACTGTGGAGATCATTTTTAGGTTTTGTAGTTAAATGATCAAAAACAACAATAATTTTTATGCCTTTTATGTTGTTTATGTTACTGCTGAAGTAAACCAGAAGGTTGACAAAAAAAAGACAAATGACAAACACCATTTCTTTGAATTTAAATATTTGATGGTTTTTTTAATCAGATTTGTTGATTTCCTGTACTAAATAAATGTATAAATGGTGGTGATTTAATACAAATAATTTTCATATATCCAGTAAACAGTTACACACATAGAAACAAACATTATATTAAAAAGTAAGAATTGAGGTTTGATTTGTGAATCGAATCAGATCACCACCTAAGTAACAGTCCACAGTAGAATTTCCTATAAGACAGCTAATGCTAACATTGTTGACTAAATGAACATATTTATAAACTCACAGGCATGAATTTTACAAACTCTTTTAAGGAAACATTTGAAAGAAACCATTTGTGGTCTAAAACAGTTTTTTCCTCATACTTTCTTCTTCTTCTGGAATAAGGTGTATGCTGTAGTGTGATCGCCACCTAGTGGCCAAACTCCAGGAGAAGCTGAGCAATGTTTACAATGTTAATGATCTGAACATTTTTATTTCTTATTTTGAGACACCATGTATGCTATTAACAACCTAATGATTTCACGGATACATTTTACAGTATGTGAACTGGATCAGATTAATATAAATATATTTCAAACATTTAGCAGATGTATTTCTAAACAAATGTTTGGAAATACTGTGTAAAACTCTACACTCTAAAACTCTAAATACTGTCCAAACTGTGTAAACTCAAAATTAAATTGAGATGATCGAGAAAAAAACAAATCGGAATCGAATCGATCCAGGCTCTAGTGAATCGAATTGAATCATTTCTGAAAATTATTATCAATACACAGCCCTTATGTAAACGTTTGTTAAAATCAGATAAAGTTTTTCAGGGTCCATGTACACAAATCTATTTTAATCTGATCTTTAATCTGATTAAAGACATTTTGCACATGTAAATCCAGCTAATGGGGATAAAGATGGTTTGTGTAATCGAGGGTGACGCAGTGGAGAGGTTTAGATTTAGTCAGGTTATCCCTTAAAGCCAAAAAGAATTTAGAAAAGTCTTCTTGGATTTTCACACACTGATGACCTGATGGAATCCTTCCTTCATGTCCAGGTTTAGCATGAATCCTAATCATGACGTTATTACTCAGTAACTGAGTGTCCTCCGAAATAAACTGAAGGAATAAAGAAACCATGAAACTTTGACATTTACTCACCAAACTTCTACATTTTGCTTTATTTCTGCAGAAACTCTGATCAGATCAGGGCTGAGCATACTAAACCCAGTCTGATCTCCTTCCCTTGATCTCATTCCCGGCTGCCCCTCATCTCAGTCTGTGCTTTGGCACAAATCCTGTTCTAGCATCATCTTGTTCCTGTTATTTTTGCTCAGTTTTAATCTGTCGTCTCTCTGCTGCTCCTCAGGAATCCCCTCCCACCACTCAGCCGCTCACGTACCTGTCCGCCGGCCGTTCCGCCTCGCCGTCTGATCGCTCCAACACACATTAATCAATACGCCTTTAACTGAAACGCTCGTTTGCTTTTGTCTGTTCATTGATCCCCTATAAATTTTAATACCAGTTCCAAAACGGTGTTAACCATCTTCCCTCACTTATCCTCAAACAAACAATCATTTCTAAAGAATCAGAAGATCTCTATTTGATATTCAGTTTGTTGTCCACTTCTTGTTCATGTGACTGAACTGCAACAGTAACTCCTGCTTATGATTCCTGAAGTCTGACTTCATGCATTTGTTCCCGGAACTTGCAAGACATGCATCTATCTTTGTCTTCACACTCGCTTGTTTTCTGTGTGTTCTTGTGTTTTTTCAAACGCCTACATCCCTCTGCTGCGAGAATTCACAACTTTGTGTTTTCAGTAAAGTCACAAGGAGCACTTTACACTTTTTGGGACACTGGGACTAAATCAGTTTTTGGGAGAAGAATTTAATTGGCTCCAATAAGCAGAAACGTGTGTGAAATATTTGCTTTTGTTGTATATTCTGTGTAAATGCTTCCTGTTTGGAATTAAAACTTGACAGATTTTGTTTTAGATTTATAGATTTATATATGAAAACTATTGCTGTGAAAGTTGGCGCGTTAACGCACAGGATTAATAAATCATAATTAATGTGTTAATATCTATTAACATCCTCTGGCGTCCTGCACTGCAGCATAATCAAACTCTGTCCAAATAAACTTTCTTTTTTACATTGTATGAATGAGATTTGATTAAATTAAAGAGATTATATGGCATTTATTTGTAGTTTTTAGACGATCTTTTATTTTAAAGGCGGAGGACGAACGTCAGTCTGACAGCTGCATTCCAGCATCAGTGCACCAGCTTTGGGGGCGGAGCAAAACTGAGCTGTCTGCTATGAGAAATCCAATAACGAGGAAACGGATCAATTTTGTATTTTGGACCTACATGAATTTTCCACAATAACAAGCACCGGCATTGTCTAAAAATTGCCCACCTACCGACGTCGCGGAAGGCGAGCAGTTCAGAATGGACAGACACACCCCCACCTGTGAGCAGCCGACCTGAAATCCAGCGAGATCAAACTTCTCCCCAAAGAATGGTTTTATTATTTTTCACAAACACAATACAGAAAAGTTATGAGAAAACAAGAAAAACTCAAAAAAGGGAAAACAATTCCAGGAAAAATGTCAAATGGACAGCAGTCCTCTTAGGAGAGAAATGTTTATTTTTTTGGGCTTCCTGGTTGCTGAATCCAAACAGGCAAACTGAAGAACATAAGAAAGATCACATCATGGAGCTGTGAGGTCTGTGATGAGACCCAACGAAATCTGGGACTTCTGCCTGTATTTTTTTGTATTTTTATTCAAAACATGTTG
>NC_050518.1:23210226-23210403 GCF_002922805.2 Oryzias melastigma | reverse complement strand
GTGCCGATTAAAATGATACAAAATAAGCAGCAGGTAGTATTTAAAAACTGAAAATACAGAAGTAAATTTAAAGGAAGACAGAAAACTGAGTTGTAGGTCTTTAAATATTTAAAAATCAAAGTTCTTAATGTACAATTTTGTGTGTCATTTCATATTGTGTTTATTTGCATATAATAA
>NC_050518.1:23203727-23209601 GCF_002922805.2 Oryzias melastigma | reverse complement strand
ACCTAAAACTTTCAATCTATGTTGCAAAAACAGTTTGTTAAACATTTTTGGGGTTTCCGCAGCAAAATAATCCTTTTTTACAGATGGAATTTTCTGTTTTTGAATGATTTTATATCTATTGTGTGAATATAGCATTGAGAAATGACTAAATAAGGTAGTGTCACATAGAAGAGGTTGTGGCAATTAAAATGATACCAAATAAGCAGCAGGTAGTATTTAAAAACTGAAAATACAGAAGTAAATTTAAAAGTAGACAGAAAACTGAGTTGTAGGTCTTTAAAGGGTAAAAAAAATAAAAGTTCTAAATGTACAATTTTGTGTGTCATTTCATATTGTGTTTATTTGCATATAATAAGTGGCTGGAAAATACTGTCACTAAAAAAAATCATTAATCGTGATTTATTTTTTTCCAGATTTGCGATTAATTAGTTAATTTGTTTTTCATTGGCCCTAATATAAACGTTTGAGTTACCTGAAGGTACCTGTGGATGCTCACAGGGAACAGATTCCTTAACCCTTGAGGCATCGCCATTAAGCACAAAATATTTAACATACTGTAACTTTTTAATTGTTAACACAACCAACGTAATTCTAGCAGATTCTGAAGGAGAAAATCAAAGAACATAAACACTGGAGCTCCGGTGTTAAAGGGTTAAACTGCAAGCTTTTTTTTGTAATATCTGCCAAAACTACTATTTTATAGATCCCAATGCTCTGCACTTTTGCAAAAACTGCATTTCAGGAGCTAAAAGTATTTAAAACTCTGCATTGAAAGCAGAAACAGAGTTTTTTAATTGAAACCATTGAAGACTTAATCATTGCTTCATATTTTCTTTACTTCTATGGATCAAACGTGTACTCTCCTTAATGCAGAAGCCTCCAGCCTGTCCAGACTGCATGAGCTCTGATGAGGAGGCAGAAAAGACAAAGATTTATGCACGTGAGAGGCAGCAATAAGCAAAACTAGCTGATGGAGTTCAGCTAATGGACTTGACTCAGCAGAACCTACAGAAAAAAAAAATACATCAAGAAAAAAACCCAACGCCCCCTAAACTCACCATGCTCACCATGTTAAAGCCTCTACTGCTGATCATTTGCCAAAGGTAGAGTTGAGTGGATGAAAAGTTTTACGTTTATAGTGTTTAATAAATCTAAAACACAACCTGCCAGGAATGTAAAGGTTTTTTAATACTCCAGGATGGGGAGATGTAGTAAAATACCTTTAAGTATAACAATTGTTGTAATTTGAAAATGCTTTGTAAATGAGATGTCGCCCTCATAATGTGAAGTTGCATTTATTGATGAATAGAAGCCTTTCAACAACCTGTACAGGTGAGGGCCAGAACTGCTGAGTCGGGGTTATACAGAGACGACTTCATACACTGTAAAGGAGGAAGAGGAGGAGAAGGAGGAGGAGGAGCTTTCAGGGTTCAAAGCAGATTGAAAATGATTCAGTCATTTCAAATTTTTGAACATTTTAGAAGTAAAAGAGTAAAAAATTAGTTTTCAGAAGTAATCTTTGTACGTTTTCCTCATCCGAAATGGACAAAAATTGTTACAAATCGACTGAAGACAGTTTGACATCATCTGTTAAACACGGAGTAGGAACCATCATGGTTGGTGAGCGGCATCCCTTTAATAAAACAACTATGACAGTATTCTGAAGACAAAAAAACCCCAAAAAACTACAAGTTCTCAGTTCGAAACAACTTAATAACACTTTTTTTCAGCATATTAAAATTTTTTGACTGTTTTCGCAATCATCCCAAATAATTTGATTAGGAATAATCTAAACAGAATCAGGCGATTTACCCAAATAACAAATTTCCAATGTTAAAGGATTAACTAGACTTGGGACAGACGTCTGAAATCATTCGATTGCACCATTTTGTTGTTGTGTTGTAAAAATAGGCAACTTTCTGTCAGATTTCCAATCATGTCCAGTCAAACTGTCTTCAAAAGGAGACAAAGCAGTTAAAGTCAGAAAGTTCTGAACCATTCTGCTCCAAACTGGACCGTATCGGATCATTGTGGGCGTACCACTCGGTCAGCGGGAAGCACACAGACTTTCCACGGAAAACAAAGCCTTGAATGGACAATTCCCAACAGCTGCTAGTCCTGAGAGCACGCCGACCATCTGAATCACACTTACTCAGCTATTCATTCGTCTTTTTTCTTACATTCAGCTCTGCTATTGAGTGTTGATGAGGCTCGCAGACATTCAGAACTCTGCTAATGTGCAGGTGGGCTTCATCTGTTGCAGCATTCAAGCATGGCGGGGTGGTTTGTTTTCCTAATTGTCTCTTCAGGCGTCTCATTTGCAGATCGACTCGCCGTCGCTGCTTGCTTAGCATTCCTCCCCTCGCCGTGGACGTCACCGTCTGTTCTGCCGGGTTCTGATACAGTGGACCCAGCCTGAAGGCACGGAGCCGGTGCCGGATAATCTGCTTTAATCAGAGGAGTCGGTGATGAGGAGCTCGGAGGATGAGAGGAAGACAGCCGGCTGACTAAAGAGAGAGGCTGACATTGGGATTGATGTGGGGCAGACTCACTGCAGAAGGTCACTGCTGTACTGAGGACATTTTTATGGAAATGATTTTCACTTTTCTTTCAGGAAAATCTATGGAAGTTTTGATTTCTTTACCCACTTAGAGATGATCTGACCATCGGGAAACAGCTCCTTCCAACATTTAGACTGAGGCAGATGATCCCCATCCAAATATTTACCGTAAAAACTGTAGAATTGTCACTTCAGGGACGACTGCAGGCTAAATCCCTTTGAAGAAACAGTGCTGGACTTAATTCTAAGAGGGAGGATTGTTTGTGTTTGCTCTGGCTCTAGTGCTTCAGGCTCATCACTGAACTCCAAGCTCCTTCTTTAGTGTCTTACAGGTATAAACACCTGGAACATGTTCATTTCCTGCAACAAAATGTGTTTCTACACTTCAGTTCCCCAGGCTTCTGTCGCTTCTTTTTTAGTTAGAAACCTCCGAGTCAATTTGGATGAGAACTTATTTCCAGTGCTTCCTCTTTCATCTATGTTCCTTTAAGGTTAAAAAGTTGCGGTAACTCATTCTCATTTTCTAGTGTTCACACTGTAATGGCCTCACAGACTCGTCTGATTGGTCTGGAAATTTTACACTTTTTTGTGGTTTTGTTTGTGTTCACACATGATAATCTGGATCAATCTGAATACTGAAGTAGACCAACTGAACTGGCACAATCATGCGGGTCAAACATCTGCTACCTGAAGGAAAACATGGACAAAAAGCCTTGCAAACTATAATGCCTTTGTATAAGAGCGTCCACCTCTTCATTAGGGTTGTGGATTGTTGCTTCAATTCCCGAATCGAACCACAATTCTTACTTTTTAATGTAATGTTTGTTGCTATATGCAGATCTTTTTACTGGATATATGAATGTTAAACATTTTTTGTATTGAATCATCATCATTTTATACCTTAATCTACAACAGGAGATCAGAATGAACAAAACTTCTTAAAAAAAAAAAAGTTTTATATAGATAGAAATTATGTTTGTCATTTTTAACTTTTTCCTTTTTTTGGTCAGCCTTCTGGTTAAGTTACGGCATGAATGCGGCTCACCTGCTTCACCCCTCCTTACCTGTCCAAGTGTTTGCTATGACTCGTTTCTCACAGTGTGCCTGGAGAAAACAAATGTGAGTGAACATTTGTAAAAGCTCACTAAGTAGTCTAAAATCCTGATATTTCGTGTTGGTCACCTGCAGGGACCGTACAGGTTTGCCCATTTTCACCCGATGACAACCTGAATCTAACCGTTAGGGGAGTTGTGATGAAGAACTTCGTTAACTTAAACATTTAACTGAACAAAATGTCTCCAAAATGCTAAAAATATGGTTGAAGGTGCATAAAAAACATTCCTCTAACATTGTTTTTAATAAGATAATAACGTAAACATTATTTGTGAATAAGAAACAATCAAAAAACATTACAGATGACTAAACAAAAATGTGATTCAGGGCTAAAAGCAAAAGATTAAAAAGATAAAAACATCCAGAGCAGCTTTAGGGGACTCAGCATTCCACTTACATTTTTGAACAAGTTTGACACAAATGTTTACGATAAATTGTGTAAAAAATCATTTTTACAAAAGTATGTAGAGACACTATATATATTTTGTAAAGTTTATTTTTACACACAATTGAGATATGTTTGGAGAAGTTTTGTGTAACAAAATACTTCCTGGAACAGAAGTGGAATCTACGTGCCACATGTGCACATTCTAATGTTATTATCATTGACTTATTTGTGTTTTCCTCCATCTCCTGCTATGAAACTACTAACTTTTATCGCTTTAGGTGACCTGAAGAGCAGCTTGTTGTCTTCTCCAATGTTTGCTGAGAAGCAGGTGACTTTAAAAACTAACATATAAATGCAGAACGGCACGGATGTTTTAAAAGTCCCATGGAGGCTTGGCGTCTGCATGTATTCATCAAAGTGTATCACAGCATCAGCACTGATCTGAGACCTCTAATTAGCTCCCGGTGCTCTCAAACTCATAATGACCCTCATTTGTCTGGAAATGTGCAGCTTGTGACTGATGCACAAACAGCGTGAGAGTTAAGGTGAAGCCGAAAGGAAAGCGCGTCTCCTGGGGGAGCTTTTGACAGACAGTTTATTCCACTTTAGTCACACTCACAGCTGGCAGACGAAGAGTTCACATCCATTCACATTTTATCACAAACAATAGTGGTTCAGAGGAATATCTGTGATACGACTGTTTCTTTGATCTAAAATTATTTCATTTGTTGCTTAAACTAAAGAAAATACATATTTTAAAATGTTGAATTTGCTGTATTTTTGTTTCACTTATTAACTTTTTTTTGTCAGCAAGCAAGATGAACTGAATTCATTCTGTAAAGTACCTGAATAAACTAAATTAAAAAGTTATGTTTTACATTTTAGGGATAAAATCAACTGCTGCTTTTACTCTTGAAAACACAGATATTGAACTGATTTGTCACTGGAATGGTCTGAAAATTTTCCCCCACAACTGTTTAAAATAATACTAATAATAAATAACTTTAGGAAAAATAGTGTAGGTGCAACTCTACCTTAAAAAACAACAAAACTTTAAAACTCTGGTTCAACACGATAAAATTCAAACTTATTCTTCTCATTTTGTGGGAAAAAAATATCTGAAGTTAGTGGAAAACATCATAAAGTTGTGTTTAAGTCCCACTCCAACCGTATGTTTTTCTTTGGTAAAATCGTTCCCAGTGATCTTTTAATTTAAATTTTTAAGTTTTTAGCCAAAATCTAAAAGCCTTTGTCGTTTTTTTAAGACATTTTCTGCACAGCGGCAGTAGCTCTTTAGAAAATACAATTCTGGGTTGTGGGCGGGACTAATGGCACAGAGCCCCCCTCCCCCTCACCGTTGCTGAGACCTCTGATTGTGCAGTCATGTGCGGACTTATAGCGTCAAGCTAACATTAGCTGCACAAAAATAACAATCAATCCAGTCGTACAGTTTTGAGCCAGAATTGCTAATCATGTCTCGCACACCTAAGTGTGAGCGGACCAGGGTGCACACAGGGGGAGAGGAGACTTTGAAACGCCATTTCAGTAGCTGCATCTTTAGTCTGAGCATTTTCAAGCATCCTGTTTTCTGATCCAACTTAGCATGAATAAAGAAATACTCAGAAACACAGTTTCAATCATAAAAAAGAGGATTGGGCCGAAAATCACTTAAAAATAAATGAATAAAATAATTTCATATAGGCTTTCTATTAAGAAATGCTACAAAAACATGTTAAAAACACACAAAAAGAGCATCTTCATGAGAGTAGGTCTTTAAACCAGATTCAGTGATGCTAGTTAGTCTGTACCTGCT
>NC_050518.1:23189798-23203670 GCF_002922805.2 Oryzias melastigma | reverse complement strand
ATGAAAAAAAAAAAAAAGTTAAAACAAGTGTTTGTTGTATGTAAACTCCATGAAATGAGACAAAACTGCACCAAAATGTCTGAAACATCTTCTTTTTGCAACAATAGATTCAAGAAGAACTGAGAAACAAACATGTAAACAAGAGTTAATATTTGTTTGTTTGATTCTCGGTGATCAATGTAGTATTTTGTGAGTATTAAGTTATTCTTGAAAATTGAAATGAATTACTTTTTTCCCCCAGAGTTTCCACATCAAGCCATATCAGAATTCTATTTTAATCTGTCACAAATGTGCACCAGCATTTTTATTAAAAGACAGGAGAAGTCGGGAGAATGTAGTTTTCTGCAGAGAATGTTGGTGAATTTTGAACCGTTCTGCAGCTTCAGCTGAAACATCCCTGCATCACTTCAAAGACAACTATCTGTGTCTAAAGAGGAGAAGTGTTAAAAATAAGGCAGGTGTGTCACACAGAACTGCATACATGCAACTCAAACAAACTCACCATTTTTCAGCAGACTTCTGGTTGATTATAACCTTAAAAAACAAGCTTTCATAGTTTTGTTTCCCACAATGGAAAAAAAGCTTTATCCATAGCTGTCTGAATCGGTTCTGGATGTAAGTAACATTTACTATGTTGTCAAATCTAGCTTCATCTGACCACATTTCAGTGAGTTTCTGGACCTCATTGCTGTGGTGTTTATTTCATTGTTTTAAGATAATTCTGTTAAAAAGCCTTTAGGATGATGTCACAGCAGCGATGGGTGTGTGCTGCATAATAAGACACAGAAAAGTGTGTATAATTAGCATTCACAGCTGTGTTAAAATAATAGTTTTACGAGGTAAATACTTAAACAATTTTCCCTCTTTGATAACACAACAATCGTTACTTTACAATTGTTCTGCTGCTTCATTCTCACTTTGTTTACATCACATGACCACTGGCTACGGTGGCCATTTTGGTCCAGTTTAGTCCAGAGCAGATTGTATTTAGAGTGAGGAAACTTGATTGAATAAGAAGTGAGACCACCTCAAAAGATGGTCCAAGAGCAGTCCTGGACCACGGTCTGCTTGGGTGTATCCAGACTGAAAATGTGTTCCAGATTATTGGGGTAAACAAACTACAGTTCACTTTAAGCAAACAAAAGGGAAAAACTAAATCAATGTCAGGAAGTGGAGAACCCGATATGGAGGAGACCGGGTTTGGTGACAGAAACTGAACATTTAAAAACCATGACAAAACCCATGGAGAAACACAGAGTAGAAAAGAGCAAATGAACTGAAAACTAGACATTTAAATAGACTGAAGGTAATTAACAGAAATGAAGACAGCTGTGAGTCATGAACCTGAGACTGATGTGACTGAGGAACAATTCAAAACAGAACATGAGCCAAAATCGTAACTGGTAAAACCCAAATCCAAGTTCGCAATCCTAAAGAGTTAGAACTAAAGAAATAAAAATATATATATATTAACACAAATCCTTTAAAGATTAAAAAAGGAAAGTGTAAAAAAAAAATATGATGACTTAAATGAGAAAACCACAGAGAAGAAACTGAGGTAGTATCAAGGAAACAAAGTGTGGATGCTGTCTTAATATGCAACAGGATGTCAGTCTAAGGCTGTGTACAAATTCCCACCTTATTTCCTTACTACTTAAACCTATATAGTGTAGGGCTATCTAGTGCCCTGGATTTTAAAAAGCAATCCGGACACAATGTTCACTACTTCTCTTTTCTAAACGCTAAATATGACTTCACCAGTTTCACGTCTATTTGTGACTCCACTGTGTTCTGATGATGAAATGTGGATGGTTTATTAAAGAGAGAATTGATGCACGTTAGTTCTGGGAAATTTCTAGTGGACTCAATTTTGGATTTGGAGATTCAGACAGTACTAAAAAATAGCAAACGCACTTCATAGTGCAATATATAGTGAGTAGGGAATGAATTCAGACATAGTCCATATCTTAGTGCTCACCACAGGGCAATCACTGTGACCTCTGACCTGACATTTAGCCTGGGGGATACTCAGCAGCAGCTGTTGCTGCTGTAGTTCATGAAGACTTTGTTTTAAAACCAATCAAACAGTTTCAAAGGGAATAGAACAATAAGGAGGCTGTCAGTGAAGTGAAGCTAAATGTGTGGGGGGAGGGCGTCTTTTCAGCTTAATCATAGTTGGGACTTTGTAAAAAACTTTTGATGTTTCCTAAGAGCGAGCTCCTCTTTAATGAAGTGTGCCACAGCTCCAGCAGCAACAGATGAAATCTCTAATCAGCTCCTTTCAGTCTCAAACACAAAATCAGCATCATTTATCAAAAATCCTCCGTCTTCGTCTGTAAGAAATGCAGCGCGGCTAAAACACTTCCCAGGTTCCAAAGTCATTCTTAAACATCTTGAAACACAGCTTAGAGTGGAGCTAAAGGTTTTATGGGCAGATTTTATGCTGCTGTCCAGTAAATGTGAATTAGTTTGAGCCGGATCACTGAGATCCAAACAAGAGGACTGGATTGAGTCCAAACATCAGAACTTTCCATGATCCGGACTCTGATGTTTGGGAGCCTCCAATGAACAAACTGGCCATTATATCTTGATCTGCAGACATTCTGGACTGACCCCAGCTCTGATAAGCTCCGCTCTGCTCTGAGTGGAAACACAGGCGATTAGTTTATTGAGGGCGGAGATGCTCAGAGCAGTAATTCAGCAGAGACTTTTACAACCTCTTCTGCCCCGAGTTTATGGGATTTCTCCAGGTTTATCGGGCTGCTGCTGTAAAGAGTCCAGTTGCTATTTGTCTGACCAGCTTTATACATCACTGCCTTGTTATAATCAGACAAATGCACTATAAAGACCTGGATACTAAAGCAGAGAAGCACTGGAGATTAAGAGTCTCTGATCTGGGACCTGCTACCAGCATCACAAATATGTGACAATAATGTCTAGAAATTGCTTTTATATTTCCAGTTTTATTCCAATCCTGTTAAGAAAGTATTAATGACCTTTAGGTCACTTAGAGAAAACTCACATAGAAGCAAAGTATAGCCTGCAACATGTTAATTAATCAATAGTAGTGATGACAGCGTCCAGCTGTGGCTGAGTAAGGTTGCTGGGTTTGGGTCACTGCATGTATGCTAGACTTCTATTCTCTTACAAAGGGAGAAGATACAGCAAAGTGGCTAAAAAGTGTCAGTAAATCCTTTCATGAGATGAGCGCACTCAGATGACGGTGGTACCAATGATTTTTATATCGCTAAAGATGACACACAGGCTTTTTACTTTTGTCCAAAGAGATACGCCATATTGGACAGATATAAAAACAATGAGACAAGGCTTAGCAGAGTTCAAGTTTGACTCATTATTGATGGACCCATCCCTCTTCTTAACCCACTTTATCCCTTTTGGGGTCACCGGGCTGCAAGAGGCTATGACTACTGTTGGGCGAAAGCGGGGAACACCCTGGAAACAATCACACACCTTAGCACACTCAGTCAGGGACAATTTAGAGTAACCTATGAAGCATGTTTTTAGACTGTAGGAAGAAGCTAGAGAAAATATGAAACTCCCCACAGAAACGTCCCAGTCTGGATTTGAACCATTGATCCTTTGAGCAGCACCTGGTTCCAGCAAAATAAGCAAAATACATTCCTTTAATTAAAAAATAAAGCTGACGGTAGATCGGTTTGCACACATTTCACATGGTCAGATCAATCCTTAATAAACTGGCATCACATTTATTGACAGTAAATAACAGACTTTGTTGTTTTGCTTTAGTCAAGCTATTCTTTAAAGGGTCTATATCAGGGGTGTCAAACATTCGGCCCAGTCCCGAATAGAAAAAAATATAAGAATGTTCGGGGAAAGAAGGGTTCTAGCCCATTCCTGAGGCGAGTTATGGTTATTTAAAGAAATGACTGCGATATGCAATTCCACCACAAGGGGAAGCAAAGGAAACTAAATACCAGCATAACAAGATATCAAGAAATTAACAACATATCTCTGCAAGGGCGTCCAGTTTGGTTCCCTTCCAGCCTCACTGCTGATTAAGTTGCCATAAAAATAAACACCACAACTAACAAAATGGTTTTGTTAAAACAATAATAACAATAAAAACTCTAATAATAATAATAATAAGTGATCAGGCTATCGGGCTACAAGGTTGTTTGAATCAATTTTTTCCAACAGAGAAAAAAAACAAAACAAAAATTAGATAACAAATTAACCATAGGTTTAATTGCTATTATGTTACTGGTCCTGTCCACTTTAGATGAGACGGGTTGAATGTGTTTCCAGAACCAAACATTTAACAGTAATAAACATCCATATATATGATAATATATAACCTTTGTCAACTAAAGAATTTCTTTTTTTTTTTTGTGAGTTATTTCCATGAAGTTTTTTTCTTACCTGGAAGTAAGAGGCTTGGATCTCTGAGGCTCCGCCTTCCTCTCCTTGTGGGTATTGTCCTTTTCATTATGTCAATGGCGAATCGCAGGTGTCTGCTTTTCACCCATGACAACAAATAACATTTGAACTTTTGAAAAGACTATAAAATGAAAGCATTTTCCTGATCTCTGCCAGCTCCGCAGAGATATCGGATGTGTGTGTTAGCCTGGGGGCGGAGCTGGCAGCGCGGACTCTTCCTAGAAGGGGCTGTTCTCACTTTGTCTACGTCACAATGTGAAAACACAGTCGTTTTCATGGATTGGGAGGGGCTGGTGCTCAATGATTAGGGTTTTAGAGGAATGCTCAGACATAAGTGAATGGTGAAAAATACTGTTTTGATGTGTTTTTCCAAAGGAATTAACTTTATAATACAACTACAAGTTCAAAAAAGTTGATTTTTCATGATACAGGCCCTTTAACCAGAAGTAATGTCATAAAAGTCTTACCAAGAATAAGGACTACAACAAAAATGTTGCTCAAAAATCTCCTTTTCAGACAAAAGCTAATCTCTCGTTTCTTTTTGAAATCACAAACTCTGGAGTCAGGAGTAACATTTCCTGACGGAGAACTTGTGCAAACTCCTCATCTTCACACAGACAGACCTGTCCTTCACGCTGGTTCTTCTGGGCCATTCAAATTATACAGAGCGTTACCAAGGAGACAAATCAGAGACAATCTGAAAAATAAACTAATAGGTTTTACTTCACTTGTGAATATAGAGGCTCAACCACACCTAGTCTAATGTTTCTATGGCAACCAAGGAACCACTCCTAACAGGAAAGCAAGCTCCTGCCTTTCTTTTTTTCTCACATATTTTCTAATTAAAAGAAAAATACTTTTTTTTCAGAATTCTGAACTAATGTGGTATCAAAGCTCACATTTTTGTAGTTAAGCATCTTTTTAAAGACTACACTCACGTACTTTCTTTAAGTCAAGCTAAGGATGCTCACCAAGTTGCTGGGTTATGAAAACCGTCACTATGGAAACTGTGAACCTGTCTACAATGATGCTATAATTTGACTTTTACCCACAAGCACAAAAACATACATGCAAATCTCTCATCTAGAGAAAAACAAACTAACATGAACATGATCTAAAAACAGATTTGAACGACGTCTCTTTGATTAAAACTGCAACATTACAACATTTACCATCAATTCCAAGCCTAGAATGGAGGCAAAGATCCTGTTTCTGCCTGCAGCTTCAATTATAAACATGCATGTGAATGAATCAGAAAATCAACAAAAGTTTATTTGTCTCAAATATCCAGTGAAAATATTGTTTCGGGAGTTTTCTTGTTTCATTATTACAACTAAAACTTCTAGCAAATGAAACAGTACTAAAGTTTAATTCCTAAAAAAATAATACAACAAAGAATTAAAAAGAGAGACTCGGGGTGACATGGACATTTTAAAAATGTCTGTAACCAAATATATAAAAGCTAAATGGAAAAACACACACCAAAAACTTCAGAGGATTTAAAAACAACAACAGTAAAACAAAGTTGGAGCTTCAGGAGCTTCAGGAGCTTCAGGAGCCTCCGTACAGATGAATGGATGCAGGACGTGGAAGGTTGGATCATTGAAGGGACTGACATAAACCAAGCAGAAAATTGATTGGTCTATTTTTTTCATTATTTCACAATTAAAGTAATCTGTTTAGGTATTTTAGAAAACGTTTCAGATTCTTGAGGATGAGTGGAAAACCAAAGAGTTCAAATATAGAAAATTAATTGCAATAGTTGAGTTTAAAGGCACTAACTTTTCATTTCCATTGAGTGCTATGATCTGGTCCAGTCCAGTATTATGACCTTTACATTAAAAAGTGGACCCATTAAGCAAGATCGAACCGTAGCACTTTTGGACTCCCATTGGTTAAAGGTCCATAGAAAATGGAATGACCAGTTTGAAAACTGTTGATTGCCGGAAAGTCATAACTACAAAAGAAAGAGCCAAGAAAGCATCTGTATTCATCTTCGCCACCAGCAATCTTCTCTCAAACAACATAAATGTTTTGTATATATAGAAGATCATGGACACAGTCATCGTACCAACAATGACATGTGGAGCAGAGACATGGTCTGTCATAAGAGTCGAAGAGAAAAGTTGGTTGTTGCCCAGAGAATCATGGAAAGATCAATGCTTAATATAACAAGGAAAGACACAATCTGTAATGAAATATTTTGATCAAAAGCAAAAGTGAAAGATGTGATGCGCACACCTGGAGAGGCAAAAAGTATGTGGGCGGGGCATCTTGCCAGAAGGGATACTAAAAAGTGTCCCAGGAAAGTAGTGAAATGAACTCCAAGAGATGGAAAAAGAGCAGAGAGGGAGAGACCAAAGCAGTGATGGAGAGATGGTAAGCTGAAAAGACCTGGTTCCATGAGGCGCAAGACCGCCAAAAATGGAGCCATCAGCAGTGGCGTGACAGTCTGAAATGATGATACATGTAGTATCATAAGCAAAGCAGAAAAAAATGAGCTGCTGGATGATCTCTATTGTTGTTGTTAGCTTGAGTGGAAACACTCGCCTGAACTGCCTGGTCCGTTCTTAATCACCACTCAGTGGAAACAAGGCTTTACTTTCCTGTGATTGGCTAGCTAGTACGTTTATTGGACTAATGTAAAAGTATTACAACATGGACCCTAAAAGAGCTGAAGTTTTCTCCTAAAACACCTCATTGGATCCAGAGACGTCTGACTGCTAATAGTTCAAGCAAAGGGAGACAAAACCAGGTCTTGGGTTGTAAAAGTTCATACTTTTAGTGCTGTAACATTTCTGTGTCAAAGCCCCCCCATGACCATTTTTTATTTACAAAAAAAAAATGTTCCCATTAGTGTTTTAAGTATGATCATGAAGTTTTTAACCAAAAGCCTCTGTTTCCAAAATCTCCTGTGAGGGGACGTGGCTTCTTTTAGAGCTGATTTACAATCCTTTACAACTGCGGTCAAATGAGCCGCCGTTCACATTTCCGTGGTCACATCAAGAAGCTGGTGGAGATTTTCCATTTAGGCTTTTCTTTTTAAGTTTTTTAGGCTGTTTTGGAGTTTAGCTAATATTTAGCTAATATTTCAGCTACGCTAGCTGTTTTGGCTAATTTAGGCTTTTCTTTTTAGAGTTTTTGGCAGTTTTGGAGTTAGACTAATATTTACTTGCTGTTGTGGATAATTTAGTTTTTTTCAGTTTTTTTAGGATATTTTGAAATTCAGCTATTTTTGCAGCTACATGCTAGTTGTTTTGGCTAACCTAAGTTTATTTTAGGCTAATTTGGCATTTAACTAATATTTTAGCGGACTATAAGGTTTTCCGTTTTCAGCACTTGCTCTCAGCTTCAGCATTTTCGGTGGCCAAATTCAGTTTACAGCATTCACACTGGCATTATCACAGGTCATGCTATATATCTAGTCCATAATTATTAAAAGATACTTTTTTAAAGTTTTAAAAATCAATGCTTGTTCGGCCCACAACCTTAAGTTTGTTTTGTATTTTGGCCCCTTGAGATTGGCACTCCTGGTGTACGGGGTCATTTATTAATCTAAAGGAGAGAACGGAATGGGGACATTTAACATGTACTTTGCTTTGCTGAGTGTAGATCGAAAAATCCCCTAAAAACGGAGTCTGGTCTTCACCTGGCGACTGTGGGGGCTCTCATGACGTGATGCTCCCGCCCAGATGCAAAGCAGGAGGACACCACAGCAATCTGCTTCACTTAGAATAAAAAAAGACCAAAAAAAATCCCCAGAATGTGCATTGAGTACCCCTTCCTCTCCCATTCTGCTTCTATGAAACGTTCAGACTGGTGTTTTTTTTCTGAGAACATGACACCAAAATGAGTTTAAACCAGAATCTTTCTGCAGCTGCAGAGACGACCACGAATCCATGGTTTGATGGTTTTATAAAGCCACATTCCTGCCGGTCAGAGGAGGAGGAGGGGGGTCCAGCTGCAAACATCAGCGGTGTCACGGTGTTAAAAGCGCTCTTACTGACGATTCCTCACAATTAATTGGCTGATAATGAGGCTAGTTATGATGTAATCTCTGTCCCTACCTCTCTCCTGCGCGCAGACAGCCCCCTCCTTCTCTCTGCCGTTTCCCCACCTCTTTCTCTGTCTTTCTCTCCTATTCTAACCAACATGGCCGCTAAGTCGGATGGAGCAGCGGTGTCTGTGGAGGATGACAACACGCCCAGGAGCCTCTCGGAGCCGGGGAACCCCGCCGCCCGGCCCCGCTGCAGCGCCACGGGCGGGAAGCCCTACACGCTGCTGGACTGCTGCTGGGTGCTCTGCGCGCTGCTCGTCTTCTTCTCCGACGGCGCCACAGACCTGTGGCTGGCCGCCGACTACTACCTGAGAGGCGACTACTGGTGGTTCGGCTTGACGCTGGTCTTTGTCGTGGTGCCGTCCGCCGTCGTGCAGGTGCTGAGTTTCAGGTGGTTCATGTATGACTACACGGAGCACGGCGGCGCGGACGGATCCGCGAGCGGCAGCGGGGGCTGCGCGGCAGCGGCGGGCGGTGCGGCGGCAGCGGGCGACAACGCGTTCAGCACCAAGGACAGCGACCAGCGCGGAGCGAGCGCAGCGGCAGCGGGAAACGCCGCCAACGCCACCCCGGTGTACACCTCCTCCAGCCTCCCCGCCGCGGCTGGGAGGGTCGGCACCCCCCGGAGGTGCTGCACCATCTGCATGTGGGTGTTTCAAACGGTGCTTCACGTCCTCCAGCTGGGGCAAGTCTGGAGGTAAGGAGGGGAACGAGAGGGGCGTGCTTGCATGTGTATCTGCGCGCGCGTGTGCGCACCTGTCGGTTTGGATAAGGTGCACGTGTGAGCGCAGCGTTCCCAGCGCTGCTGTTGAGGAAAGCTGAGAGTGCACGCATGTGCGGGATCTCCGTGTGAGCATGGTGTGCGCCTTTGCGCAACATGCTTCCAAAAAAAATACCGCTGCCTTCTCTTATTTTGAAAATATTGACACAGTAAAGCTCGTGTGAGTTTTTGTGAAGAGCTGAAACCACTCCTGTGCCTTCTGTCCTGACTGAGGACCATCGAACTCTCAGTTCTTGTAATCCTTCTCTGCGCCTCCACATGTCATGGTCCTGAAGTGTTGGTGGGAGTTGCCATCATTATGGCTTCTTTAGGCCTCACTGCTCTTCTCTTCCAGCTGCCTGTCATGTTGGCTGCCCCAAAAACTGAGACTGTGACAGCAGTACTTTTGGATACATGAGCCAACATGAACTGCAATTTTAGGCATCCACACCTGACCGCTTTAAGGTTCTACTTAACCAATTTTACTATTTCATGTTTTGTATTTTAATTTTTTGTTGATCCGTTTATGATCATTGCATCCATCCATCCATCCATCCATCCATCCATCCATCCATCCATCCATCCATCCATCCATCCATCCATCCCCTCTTTCTATCACTAATATTTTTGTACTGACTATATCATCAATTATTCACTTTGAATCTTTTAGCGTTTTCGTTGTTTTAATATTTTGTTATTTTAATGTTGTTTTAATCGATGATAAGTTAATGTCTTGATTTTATTTGTTTATAATCTAATGCTGTTTTTGTCCTTATGGGGTGGATTTTTCTGTTCTTTGTCTTGTTGCTGAAACATGTTTTTTCGTTAACTTTTAAAGCACTTTGGGCTGTACAGAAGTACATGAAAAGCACTCAACAAATAAAGTTTGATTGATTGATTGATCATCTCAAGCTTTATGAATCTTAAGCAATTAATCTAATTAAACAATATTTCCAATAACAGAATATTCTTACTTTCAGAAAACATTTGTCACTAACGA
Source organism: Oryzias melastigma (assembly GCF_002922805.2). NCBI lineage: Eukaryota > Metazoa > Chordata > Actinopteri > Beloniformes > Adrianichthyidae > Oryzias > Oryzias melastigma. The sequence continues at coordinate 23,193,434 of NC_050518.1, read as the reverse complement.
GATTCTTTTCTTGATAAGACCATTTTTACACCATTGATATTTTTTGCTTATTTAACATTTTTTTCAAATTTAAATATTTCTGGCTTATTTTTAGAAGGCCTGTTTTTGCAGAAGATTATTTTCTCCATTTACAGGCTATTGTTAAGCTTGCATGTTTTTTAGATGTACATTGCATGTTAGTTTCAAATCCTTTTTCTCTCAAAAGTCCTCAATTATTTAGATAATCTATTGTTTGAAACCTCAAATTGTTAGACCTAAAACAAACTCCACCCACCAGCTGATCCAACCCCTCCTATTTATGGGAATAAAGTATACATCATAAAACATTGAGTGCCTATAGAGCTAATTAGTTTTAGATTTATGGAAAATGAAGAAGCGAGAAGCCAATTACTCTTTTTATTAAATAATTTTAAACATAAGTCAACGTAAAAATATTGTATATATGTATATACTGCATGTGTGTGTGTAATATGTGTGTATATATGTATAGTTAGTCTGGAATTGTGGGCTTCTGGTGTCATAATGACAGATCTGTTGGTCCCCAGAATCTGAGTAAACTGAGTCTAGTGATAAATGGCTGAACAGGTTCAGACTTTTCTGAATAATTTATTTCAAGATCTACTGTACCTGAGGAAATTTTAAAGTGTTTTCATCAAAAGTACACACTTTCTTCCACCTTAAAGTAGCAGTGCAAACAAACAAACAAATTGTAAGGCTTTAAAACAAGAGTATCAAGTTTTCTAGATTAGATTAAAAAATGGTTACCTAACAATCCCACAGAAGCATGGCAACATTTGTTTGCCTTCAGAAAAAGAAGAAAAATCGAATATTGTATTTTGTTCAATTTAACACAATTGTGTCATTTTACTAGTTGTGTTTTTCTTCTTTTGTAATGGGACTTAGAGAACACAATATTTGGAGTAGCAGCTTTATAACACCAGTGGTTTGGATAATTTAATCTTTTTTTTAAAGAATTACCTGCTGATTGCTTTCTTTATCAAAGTTATTTTCTTTTTTTTCCCTCAACATTTTGATCCTATAAACTCCTGGCTTATGAAGTATTTGATCCTTGTTTGTGTAATCTAGTTAAAAAAACAACTTTTTTTAATCAAGTAGAAATTCTTACAGTTTTAACATCAATGTGCTTGTTTAAATCCAAACCAAATTAGTCTTCGTGATAATTATCTGTTGAATTGTTGGTATTGTTATAAAGTTGTTATTTCATGCCCAGCTTTAGCCTATTTTACTGCTTCACAGCATGAGACATAGACTTGACCCCAATGACCCTGAAAAGGATAAAGAGAGTTGAAATGAGTCCAGGAATTGGTGGACTTAGCAGTTGGGGGCCCAAAAGTGGCCCAAAGCGTTGGGGCCCCAGGCATTCGCCTACCTTTGCCTAAAGGTGAGTCCGCCCCTGAGTACAGGAATGACCTTGGAGACTTGTAAACTGCAGAAATGTCTGAGAAGTGAGGCAGTTTCACAGAAATGTTTCTTTTAACGCACAGCTGCAGCTGCCTTTCTGTGATAAAAAGAAAAAAAAACACATAAAAAAATCAAAGGAGGTTTCCATTACATCACCTCATTCCGATACAGAGAATCACAGGAGTGTAATCACATGTAGAGTCAGAGATGAACTGCTTTAATGAGCAACAATGGGCAGCTTAGAGCTGCAGAGTGAGCAGCTTTTAATGTGGAACTTTGTGCTGGGAGACTTGGGCTCAGATGGACTCCGGTTGAAATCTGATTACAGTTTCACGCAGATGCTCGGCGTGGAAGTAAGCCGAAGAATTCCAATTTATTTCTGTTTGGTGCTGCTCTGAGGTGTGCTCTTGTTAGTTCAGATCAGGATATGTGGAATGAATTTCAAGTTCTGGGATTGCTTACACAAAGAAGGTTGCATCGACAGTCAATATTTTAAATTGGCAAACAGGTGCCAACAGACCGTTTGGTTTTACCATCAAAACACTGCAACCAGTATTACCGACATTATAGACGAGAGCTGAGAAATCTTTAGAGTAATGACCTCATTCATTAAAACCGGAAGAGGTCTTCGTTATAGTATGCAGAGTAAAAATGGTGTCTGGAGCTTTCAAGTACTTCTTTTCTGGGACAAAGATGGTGTTCAGATTATCTTTGACCAGAGTCTCACCTAAATCCATGGGTGGGGACTTCAAAGTTACCTTCAACCTACAACTTGAGACTTGGACTTGTTGCTATTGATTTGAAACTTTACTTGTAGCCAGCCATTTGAGTAGAGGCTTGATTTAACAACTAGATGCTTGAGACTTGACATGGTATTGCAGCTGCAGACTTGAGACTAGAATTGGACTTGAGTTCTTATATTTCAATGTGGATTGGACTTGTAGCCAGGGATTTGAGACGTAACTTGGTCTAACATCAAGAGACTTAATGTTTTTAACACATATTTGAGATCTGACCTGGACTTGTAGATGACTTGGTCTAACAACTAATTATTTTACACGTGACTGTAATTTGTAACCAGAGACCTAAGACATGACTTGGAAATGTAACTGTAGATTTTAGACTTGATTTGGACATGCTGACACAGATTTTAAATGTGACTTGGACTTGCAGCCAATAATTTGAGATGTGACTTAAGCAAAAACCAACAGTATAGAACTTGACTTGACTAGCCAGAGACCTGAGATTTGACTAGGAATGGTGACAATAGACTTTACACTTGACTTTGACTTGTTGACAAGGATTTGAGATGTAATTTGGACTTGTAGCCAGAGATTTATGACCTTACTAGGACTTATAGCCAAAGATTTATGACATGATTTGGACTTGAAGCTGGGGATTTATATCATGACTTGGACATGTAGCCAGAGATTTATGACATGACTTGGACTTGTAGCCAGGGATTTATGACATGATTTGGACTTGAAGCTGGGGATTTATTACATGACTTTGACATGTAGCCAGAGATTTGACATGACTTGGACTTGTAGCCAGTGACTTATGACATGACTTGGACTTGTAGCCAAAGATTTATGACATGACTTGGACTTGAAATGGTGGATTTATAACATGACTTGGGCTTGTAGCCAGAGATTTATGACCTAACTTGGACTTGGTGCCAGGGATTTATAACATATTTTGGAGTTGTAGCCAGATACTTAGGACATGGCTTGGACTTGTAGTCAGGGATTTATGACATGACTTGGACTTGAAGCGAGGGATTTATGACATGACTTGGACTTGTAACTAAAGATTTATGACATGATTTGGACTTGAAGCCACTGATTTATAACATGACTTGGACTTGTAGCCACTGATTTATGACCTGACTTGGACTTGTTGCCAGGGATTTGTAATTTAGAGTTGTAGTCAGATATTTAGGACATGGCTTGGACTTGTAGCCAGGGATTTATGACATGACTTGGACTTATAGCCAAGGATTTATGACACAACTTGTACTTGTAGTTAGGGATTTATGACATGACTTGGACTTGTAGCTAGGGATTTTTACAACACAACTTGGCATTTTAATGGGGGATTTATGACATGACTTGGACTTGTAGCCAGATATTTTTTAAATGACTTGGACTTGTAACTAGGGATTTTTACTTGACTTGGACTTGTAGCCAGAGATTTTTGACATGACTTGGACTT
>NC_050518.1:23157894-23188921 GCF_002922805.2 Oryzias melastigma | reverse complement strand
TTTATAACACAACTTGGCATTTTAATGGGGGATTTATGAAATGACTTGGACTTGTAGCCAGAGATTTTTTAAATGACTTGGACTTGTAACTAGGGATTTTTACTTGACTTGGACTTGTAGCCAGAGATTTTTGACATGACTTGGACTTGTGACTAGGGATTTGAGACATGAGTTTTATCCTCAAAACCAATGACACTTGACATTCACTATGACCAGAGACTTGAGACCTGCCTCAGACAGTGTAGAGCAGTGTGAGACTTGACTTGAACATTAACTTGTTAATTCTCTACTATAACTCTTCTTAAAGGACAGTCCTACATTTGGGTTTGACAGCCTGTTACCTGTTGAAGATACCACACTGAGCGTAAATACATGGGATGGGAGTCAGTTTTCACTGAAAAGGAATAGGAGAAGAAGTTGCATAAAAACAACACAAACTGCAACAAACATGCCGGGAGTTCATCATAGATTCATGTCATGTGACCTGCCTCAGCACATTCACATCCAATTTTTGTTCCTCAAATGCCTCTTTCCTTCCTTTTGTCTCCAGCCAGTCACAATGTGATTTTACGGATCATCAACTCCTGATGAAGTTCTCCTGCATTTCTGATACTTTTGGACTCAGAAAGTAAATGAAGAGCAGTTGAAAAAACATTGAACACTCACGGCAGGTTTATGACTATCTAGACATTTCTATATTTTTTTATTATTTAAAGTGTTTATGTTGGGGGCATTTTACTGTCTCATTTTATAATCTCTTTACATCTTATGACTTGTTGCCAATGATTTGAGATAAAACCAGCAGAATGGAGCTTGACTTGACTCTGTAGCCAGAGACCTGAGATTTGACTAGGAATCGTGGCCATAGATTTTTTGATTTTAATGACTTTGATCTTTACAGGCAATAAAAATCCTTCTGAGTATTTCTTGTCTTAAACAATCTTCTTAATGATAATACTCTGGCTCACTGGAGTCAGTATCTTTCATGTAGGAGTTCTGACAGGTACTAGGAACTTTCTAAACTATACTAACATTGTTGAAGGGACAGCCACTGCTGTGCATGACTAACCTAGTCAATCAGAGGCAGTAATAACACTATTGTTGTGCGTTTGTTCCATTCTGTGGCAGTTTGAGCTTTTTAATTGTTCCTTGAAACTTCCCACAAAGTGGAGTCATAGGAAATACATTTGGAATTTTAATTGAAAAATGTTTCTTACCAGTACGACAATAGAATAAGAACATAACAAATGTCATATTTCAGATGTAAATCCACATTGATTGATAATAATAGACTGCAAACAGACCACTCAAAACATAAAAAAGAATAATTTCCCCTCATAGCCTCACTGATAACTGGTTTATCTCTTCTTGAGTCAGAACAGAGATCAAGCTGTTAATGTCTCCTGGTGTTAAATATTTACACGGGCGAACGTGCGGACTGTATTTACAAGTACTGGAGCAGCACAGATCTGTTATAGCTGCAGCACAAGGGCAGGTTGAGGGTTTACATCAAGGTCAAAAGCATTTCTCTCTGGAGGAGACTGGATGTTGCTGCTTTTATCAATTATGTCTGTGCTTTTTGAGCGAAAACAAGTCATTTTCTTTATCTGTTGATGACGAAGAAAAACGTACGCTTTCAGATCAACCATTAATGTCCAGTTGAGTCCTGCGGTTTATGAAAAAGTCGTTTCCATTTTTACAGAAGTTAATTTTGATTTGTTCAGTTTTTAAAAGAATCTTCTGGAACGGTTTTATCTCTCACTGAACTCCAAATCGTTTTCAGGATGTGTCAGTTCTTGGACGCGCATCAAATTGTGTACTTAGGTAAGAATGGTGCTTCAAACGAAATTTAATGAAGTACAACGTAGTCGTCCAAATTTCTCATTAATGTGAGTGCAAACACTAACTGGTGGAAAAAACACTTTAGTGGAAGCAAGAAAATAAACAAACAAATCCAAAAATTTCGATTTTTGTAATAATAAAGCGAATCCCTCCAGAATGTTCTGTTTTTGTCAACTGCAAGGTTTCACTGATGTGTAGAATAACCATAAGAACATTTTTGGATCATTTCAAACAAATGAAAGCCATTTTTTTACAAGACCCATTCCAATGATGTAGAATCTACTACTTCAAGCCACAAGCTCCCAGCTCCACTCCATTCTGATGCATCCACTTGTAGACAAATAGATCCATGAACATCTTTGTTTTCCTTATCTGAGCTGGAATCTGGATCTAATCTGTACAACTGGATATCTCCAATACTGCTCACCATGATTTTAGGTTGGGATGTAAGAAGCTGTAAGCTAGTGGGAGAGAAACAGATGGATGATGGGGAGTGGGGGCGGGCTCACTCTGGAACAACAATCCCACCCACAACAAAGAAGTGAATTTTGAATGAACTACTGACACTTTGCAGAAACTGTGTCCTAAACAACAGAGAATTTCCCGTGTCTTCCAAAGTAAAAGACTGCCGCTGGTACTTTACAGAACAAACAGCCAGGCTGTTGTCTGTCTCTAAAATTTAAGAAACACCTTCACATTCCCAGACTACTTCTCCTCATCTGCAAGACCTGTTGGCTGAAATCTCAACAACTCTCAATGCAATCACTTGTTAGTATTGATTAAACAGTAAATTTGGGAATTATTCTGAATTTTTCCAGACTACGGTGCTATGAGATGTTTACCAACACAGCCATTTATTTATTTATAATTACTATTCTCAAGTAGAGAAAAAGAAGTTTGATCAGCTGTTTTGAATGCACAAAAAACAAAAAAACACTTGATTTTGTCTGGACTTTTTTAAAACTGGAGCTATAACTTGTTGTAACTTAAAAAAAATAGAGCACAACACAGTGTGTCATCAGTAAAAAGCTTACAAATTAATTTTTGAACTTCTAATATAATAACCACTGTCTTTATAATAGTAGAACTTCTATATTACTCATAGATGCCATCGTTCTTCATCAGTTCACCCTCCCCGACAGCAGCTGCAACATTTATTTTTCGGCAGCTTGATGTGATATTTGGCTCAGGAAGACTTTCATCTAAAGATGGAACAACCAGAAACAAAGGTTGGCAGGTGTTCATGCAAACACTGAAAACAAATCCTTAATTTGGCACAAAACCTTAAAGGGCAAACAAACCCTAAATCATTTTTTTTGTCTCCTGATCTCTATAAATGGGGCTTTAAAAGTGCTTTCTGTTGGTCATTGCCAAATTTTTGATAAATTAAAATACACTTGTTTAATTCTTGAAAATGTAGTCAAAAACTGTCTGTGTTCTGCCCCCTACAGGTTGAATCGATGTATTACCGTTGAATGTTGTGATTGGTCAAACCATGTAAGTTTCAGAAGTTTTACATCATGATCTCCAGCTCTAGTAATGACAACAGTCCTGCCCCCAAGCCCCACCCCTCCGACTGGATTTCCAAATTTCGGCTGTGGGTGGAGTCTTCCCTGTTTGGTTACCCTTTAAGGTTGTAGTTTCTCAAATGACCACTGGTGGCAGAAAACAGTTTCCCATTGTTTTGTCCTGCTCATTCACCTGCGTTTGGGATGTTGTTGAGTTGGGTGGAGTAAAATCCAAAAATTGCGCCTGTTTCGTCTCACTCCAGGCTTCATTTCTTCAAATATGATCTGTCCAGTGTATGTTTCCACACACACAGGTCACAGAGTTGTCACAAACATACATGGCAGGACTGAAGTCCTCTGAGGTTTTCTTTGAAATTATTCAAAATTTTCTTCTGTATTCATTTTCTACAGTTCCAGATCAATTCCAATACACCTTTATTAATAAAACATTTTTTTCATAAAATATTTCAAAACAAAAACAAAACCTTCACCTAAAAAAGAAAAAAAAATCCCAACAACACCCTAAAAAAGGGTTTATCTTACTACTGGAGTTAGATATGGATGGTTGGGCCACATTTTTTCTAAAAGACGATATGCGGACAAACAGCCGGGCCAGGTATCTGCACTAATCTGGTGGTCGTATAACCAGCTAGCTCCGTTTTTGATTAGGTAAATCCAATTGGTTCCTGTCTGTGGCCGAGCAGATCAATCATGTCTTGCAGAGAAGAGGATTGAAAGAGTTCCAAACGGACGTTCAGCTCAGGTGGCCGGACTGCTGTCCGTGTGTTTCCAGCCAAGGCTAATCATCAGAGCGAATGGCTAAACGGCAGCATCAATACGGCTCAATACGCTGAATCATTCCAATGTGTTTATGTGGGGGGGAGGGGGGCTCGTCTTTCTGTTCATTCAGTAATACAGTGACTCAGACTAATTATTGCGCTTACTCTTCATTTAGATTTCAGGCTCTGTCAATCAAAAGCCAGTCTGCATAATGAGTCACTGGAAGAGTGTCAGGAAAATGAAAGACGCCTGAGAGTCCACCTGTCAGATCTTTCCCTCCCATAATCCATGACCCCGTGGTACACTTTTATGACAGCATGCAGCTAAGCCAGTTTTACACTTAACTAAATTGAAAAAAGGCATTCCGTTTTATTTCACAAATGTCTTATACCATCAGAGTAACACATAGATTAATGTGACTTTTTTAGATAACTCCTGTTTGGGTTCTCTACATCCAGTTTTACCAAAAAACACAAGAGTTTACTGCGAGAAGATTAGTGAAAGTGACCGAGGGGATATGGTGACGCATGAGCGTTTGTTTACCTTGCATGCAGATGAAGGAAGTCCAAAAAAATGTACCTAAATGAGAGCTATTAAGCATAAATAATTAGATGCAAACATTTACTCATCATGTGGCGATTAACTCACTAACTTTTACTTTCCAAAGAGGAGGAAATGCTCCCTTCTGTCAAAATAAAAGTTTATCATGATTCCTCTATCGAGAAAAAGTTATATCACAATATATATAATTTCTGTTTGATCTCCCAGTCCTAATTGATATGTAAAAATACTAAAACTACAGAGAAACAACCAAAACTACTGTAGAAAACTACATATCCCTGAGCTGCTACCTATACTAATTATGCTTGCTAGTATCTGTATAGTGTCTGATAAAGTGATTGAGTTTATAATCTTCTCTCCATGCTGGTCTGTCTTAACCTGCCAAGAGAGCTTGACAAAAAGTAAGTTGGTTGGGCTCTCATCAGCATTAACAAAAACCATCGAGACGTTTTAGAATCCATTAAACGTCCGATTTAATTCATAAAAATGTACAATTAGGTATTTACACATTCAAGTGCTTCAGTCTGAAGGTCTCTGTGAGAAGAAAAAAACACCAAACAAACAAAAAACAATTTTAATTATGTTCTTAAGTATATTATTGTAAAAGAAACATATAAATATAATATTATGAGGTATTAATGCCTGAAACGTGTTAGATTCCATAAAGACAACTTTCAGAAGAACACTGTCCATTTGTGGCTGCACAGCCTCTATTTGAGCAGCTTGACATGAAATGTTTCTACAGACTGAACTTCTCTGAACTGAGTCACACAGGCCAGCTTTTACATTTGTAGAAATCAAATCTCAGATTTTTCTTTTTTTATCACAGTAAAAGTGCAGTTACTCTCCTGAATTGTTGTCTCAGCCACAGAGGTCTGTCCCGTCTGCCCTCAGTGAGCCTCCTGCTGTTCACCTCACCTAACTGGTTGAACAAATACAGCAGGAGGCTGACGTTACAATGGTTTTTGTGCATTACCTTCAGGTACTGGAGGGGGAGTCGTAGAATGTCCCTGACCCTTCAGAGCCACTGCTCATTCGTACATTCCCACAAACATAAATAAATAAATAAAACTACAGTTAACTCTGGATTTCATCCAAACATTACTTTGTTAAAAAGCTCTGTTGTGATGTATTATTTTACCAAGCTAAGCACTATTTTCCCTCTCTGTAAATAGCCAAACATATTGACTGATCTATTTATGAACAGAAGTAACATCTTGTGTGTAAACAGTAGAGTTTATGGCTAAATCAGCTCCTTTGGGAAGGTTTTCTACAGGGTGTGGGAGTTCCTTTATTGAAATGTTTGATGATTCTTCCAGAATTTGTAAGCTCAGATTCTGCATCCTACAATTGTTCTGTTGGGTTGATGTCAGGACTCTCTTACCCATGTCAGGACGGACTTTCTTTGTTCACTCGTATGCAGACAAATTGAACGCGCCTGTGACTATAAAGCATTTTGGACCTTCAAGGATGGTAGAAAAGTGTTTTACAAGTATTTCCCTTTAAAGAGTTGAAAACAAGAGAAAACAGAGTAAATCTGTTAAAGTTGGTCTGAGAAATAAATGAAGTGAGGGGTTTTACAACCTTAAAACATCTAAAATAATTGTAAAAAATAGACTACTTTAGAGATATTTTTAGATCTTAACTCATGTAATTAATGAGGCAAAACTACAACTGTTGTGTTTTTGTTTGTTTATTTTGCAAGCAAAAAGTCATGGGTTGGATGTGGGGGTATGTTAGCAAAAAGGAGTCTATTTAAGTTTATTACAAGTGCACTTAATCTATACTAAATTGAGCCTGTACACTTAACATTTACTTCTTTTTTTTTTGGAATTTACTTTTTACTTTACAGTTTTCACAAATGAAAGGATATCATAACTTCCTAGAAAGATAAAGGAAAAATCATAACTTTAAAGTAAACTAAAGTGAGAGACAACACCCATAGAAAACAAAACAAAACCTAAAAAAAGACAAAACAAAACAAAAGGGTAGCTTTAGGGCTCAAGTCCTTTTTCGTTACTTATAAAAATATGGAGCCCATATGTCCAATTCTGTCGTCCATCTTCCATTCAAAAACACTGTTTGCACAACACATTTAGACGTTTCAGTTTATATAAAATCAGATTTGGATTTTTGAATATATTGTAGCCATTTTTTCCACATTTAAATATTTCACTCTCCAATGGCAGTGAATATGTCAATTTCTCCAAGTTATATATGCTCAGCATCACATCAACCCACTCTTCCACTGTTGGCACCACCCCCCAGCGCCATCTTCTGGTGACCGCCTTTTTACAATAACATCACCCTGAGGACTTTATAATCTTCAACTCTTTTTGGATTTATTGGCTCGAGCTTTCCTAAATACCTCACTTTAAAAGAGATTGGAAGCCTAATTTGAAAGACTGTCCCTATAACTTTTTTAATCTCAGACCAAAATGGAATTATCAGTGAGCACGCCCAGAATATATGGAAATGATCGTCTTTAGGCGCACCATCTTTATAAAAGAAGTATCTTACTGTGTTCTTCAACCCAAACTCTGTCCAAAGCCCTGAGTTTGTGGTTTTCCACTGATGTTCATTTATCTCTCCCCACTCCTCTACTGACATTTCACCGTTGGCTTCTCTTTCCATCTTGTTTTTTACGTATTCTGTGTTATCTCCTTTCAAATCCTCAAGAGCAGTGTATAATTTGGAAATCATTGTCTCAGTTTTCAGTGATTTATATGAGTCACTTGCAGTTTTTAATCCAGCTTGTGTTGTGTCTTAGCTGTAAATATCGATGAAAATCTTGATTTTCTAACCTATGCAAGTCTTTCACTTCCTGAAAGTTCATCATCTCTTGTTTTTAATTAACTCCCAAAACCTATTTGGTTAACTTAAGATTTACTTCAAATGTTCCAATTTAATCTGAAGAAGTTTTTAGTTAGTATACTTCATACGCTACACAAACATGGTCTATATAGTGTTCTATTTTTTGCTCAGGGATGTCTCTGTGTAGTTGTGAAAACAATGTTTCTCTTCCTCATTCGTGAAAGTTAAGACTTTGTTTGGAGTAGTGAAGGTGTTGAGACTCCTCCCTCACAGCTTCAGAGGCAGAAGCTCGTCTGTTTGTGTTGCATTTGAATGTTAGATGCTTGTTTCCAGCAGGTGGCAGGCAGCAGGTGAAGGAGTGCAATGAATTTTAAAAGGTTCTTCCAGAAGAATTTCAATTCCCTTGAGCTCAAGTGCAACCAGGTTTCTGTAAAATTCAGTCAAATTTAGCAAAGCTATTGATTGTAAATAAAAATATGCCTGGGGGGAAGTTTTGATGACCCACAGCCGTCTCCAGGTCTACCCGTCTCCCTCATGTTCGCTTTCTGTGTTTTCTCCCGTCTGCTGGTCTCTCGCAGCGTGCTGAATAATTCACCGCAGGCCTTGAGGGAGCTGTCAATCACGTTTTCGGTGTATGTTTGTGAATAGCTGTAGCGTTTCCCGCAAGATGCTGCTGTCATTCGATCTCTCCCTGTCACTTATGCTTTTTCTTTAAATCTCTGCATTCACTTCTGCCTGTTAGCCTGTGAGGGGCTTACAGGTGGCTCAGGGTGGGGGCATGTTTACATGCAAATTTACAATGTTGGATCTGCTTAATCTTCGAAAAATGTCCAATTGTTACTGTTTATGCGCTGCATGTAGGACAGCACACGTACAGTGTGAGCATGCTCAGAGCACACTGTGATGCATGATCTGGGCATGTGCCTCTCAGCTTTATATGTGCCTGTACAGCAAAATATGAAAAAATTGACTCAAACAAACATATGTATGCGTGTCTGTGCACACACCATGAATATATAATAAAAAACAACCAACCAAACATTAAAAACAACCTAAATTCCATCAACATGATGGATTTCCAAACAGTACCAAACATATTATCCTTAGTCTGGGTCTGCCTCTCTGTTAAGGCTCATAAATGGATCACCCAAAAGAAAGACAAACCCAGAAACTATGGATTTTATTAGAATTTGATCACCTTTGGGGCAGGGAGGAAGTCGTGGTCTTTCTGGCAATATTTGGTCTTTATCTTCCAGGAAGGCAGAGAGAAACTGGAAATGTGGTCATCAAAGCTTCAGTATACAGGAAACTTACAGCACACAAGTCAGACTAGAGGAGGAATTTGAAACTCAGTACCAGGTCAGAAGACTACGGCAAGCCAAGAGCGCCAAAAATGTCTGACTGTGTGGGGAGATCATGACACCCTCACCTTTGAGATCTACATCCCCGTCCTACTGCCCACTCCAAAAATAAGACGGGTTAATTGGAGATTCTAACCTGACCCCTGTGTGAGTCTGGTTGTGATCCGAACAGGGTTCACGAACCGCAATACATGGAAGGGATAACGCCCTTCACATGGATGCGTTGGATAGTTGCTTCTGCAAAGTCCATTCATATCTGACAACTCAAAGGACATTGTCTTTTATATACCATGGTTGCTTATGAAATAATTGTGTTAAATCAATTATTAGCATTTTAATCGTGTTAGTTTTACAAGAAACAGACTGTTTGATATGCCGTGTGACACATTCTGAGGGTTACTTCCTCTGCAGCAGAAGAATACCATGTTAAGTGACAGAAAGCATAATTTCAGTAAGAGTTCACCTCTTAAAGCTTGTTTTTGTCCAAATGCTGTACCAATGGTGTTTCTTTGAAAGAGTCTACAAATAGTTTCTTAATGGAAAACACTCAAAAGTCCAGTCCGGCCCGGTCCAGTCCAATCTGTTCTGGATCACTCAGTGGAAACAAGAAGATATTTTCCATAATAACAAGTAAGAAAAATTATGAATAAACACATATTCACTGTTTTAAGCAATAAGGTAAGCAAGACAGAAAGACAGACAACAATCTACATAAAATTAAATTAAGGGCAACATTGCTGCATAGTAAAATTTGAAAGAGATACTAGCATCTTTTCATGAGATCTTTTCTACTGTCTTGTTGGGATAAACTGTAGAATAATGTATGTTGACCTATGCTCCTAGTGTTGCTCTGGTTACCAAACGGTGTTTTAGCCAGTGTGATACTACATAACTTATTTTTTACGTGCCTTTTGTCACTTTTTATTAGACACCCTGCAGACAATCAGAAGCAATACCACGGTATAAGAAGGCATAAATTCATCTGAAGATACTCCATGAAAGTAGTTGTAACAAAGAATATGTAGTAAAATAATAGAGGTTTACTGGAGCAAATACATCTTTTCCTGAACCACCATAGAGTACACGGAAAGATAAAGCAGAACTGGAAACATGGCGTTTCTTATTCCTGCAGCTGTATTACATAAAAATGTAATTTCATATCACGGTATAAAGGAAAACACTTTAATAGAGACAGGCTTTTTATTAGCTTAACCACGATAAAGTTCTATACAGGATTAATCAAAATGAGACGTGTTCATGTTATGTGGAAAATGTTGTTGAGTTAATACTCTATCAGTACACTTTGAAAGAGGCCTGGGGAATACACCAGAGTACTGTGACGGTTCCTAAACTCTTCCCTTCATCGGACACCGTTTGCTGAGTGGAGCTCCAGCAGAAAGACTCTCTCCAGTCTTCCATTGTGGACTCTGTGAACTTTCATCCCGACTCTCCTGCAGGGTCTGGACAAAAATGCCACGCTAACGAGCTTCGCGGCTCCGCTTGTCATTTTGAGTGAGTGTTGTTAGTAAATTGTGACTCAGAATAACTAAAATTACGAGGCGCTGCGGCACAAACGAGACAGCGCTCGTTTCTCTGGCCGGGAAGAGATTGTCACCAAAAAAGCCTTGTGACATCATCCTGAATGCTGACGGTGTGTTATTCAGAATATGTTCACACACAGACAAACAATAAGCTGGTTGTGTATGCGACTTAAAACCAGGAAATGCTCCACGTATCTTCAGATTCAGGTGTGCTTAGAAACACACAGTGTAATATGACATTTTCTAAATGTTTTGGGAGTGAAAGCTGAAACCAGGTCACGCTTTTTACAATCGTTCAGTCACTTCTACACGCTGTGAATCAGTCAGGTTTGTGTGAACACCAAGCACAGGAGAAAAACATCACAAACTACACAAACAGAATTTGATTCAACAGTTTTATTAAAATTACAGTATTTTTCTGATTTTAAATCACAGGTTTTTTTCATAGTTTAGACCAAAGTGCGACTTGTGCTCAGGAACGACTTATATAGCGTATTTTCCGGAGTATAATTCCCGATCCGAATACTCCCCTTCTCCCTTCTCTTTAGCCCTCCCCCTTGATTTGAAGTCAAAGTCGTGTCTGGAATTATCATTTTTTAAGTTTCACACTCCAACCAGAGGGGTCCAAGAGTCCGGTATATAGAGAGTAAACCGCGTCGCACTATGAAGCGCTTTTCTTCCCTTTGGAGTGCTCTGAACCACAGAAGATTACATTTAAATGTAAGTAATGACTGTATGTTGTAACGTGACCTTTTTAAAGCTATAAAACCACAGTCGTTATGTATATTCAAGCGCTGGAAGCTCCGCGCTAATGCTAGCTGACCGGCGATGTTGATGACGTCATTGAACGAAAGTGACGTCCGAAATATTAGACACTATTTTTTTATCACCCTCCGTTTGGAGCAAGCATGGAGGGATGAACGAAGGGGGTAGGGCTAAGGGAGAGGGCCTAAGTCACAGTCTTTTTCATAATTTAGCCAGGGGTGTGACTTATACTCAGGAGTGACTTATTTGTGTTTTTTTTTCTTTTTTTTTTAAATAGACTAATATATTTGTTATTTTCCCCAGTAAACACGGTTGTCCTTTAACCGTTGTTTCTGCTAACAACCACTAGAGGGCGATGATATGTTTTATTCATAGTAATGTTAAAAAAATTTTACGTTTTTAACGTATTCAATATTTAGTTTTAGTGTATTCAGTACATGTTTTTCCTGTTCGGCCTAAAGTGTGTTTTGGCCGTCTGTGCGGTTGAGTTTGACACCCTTCTCTATGTGGTCCAGTACTGGACTGGAATCCCATCCAGGGTGTACTCCACCTTTATAGCGGGGTAATTCCATGACCCCAAATGGGAATCCAGCAGCTTGGAAAATACATGGATAAACTAACATTTCTCTAAGGTTAATCCTCTGTTTGTTTTTGTTAGATTTTCTTCTTGACCAGAGACATTTGTTGTTCCTGCTTTAAGACTTCTTCTCCAATTAGGAAACAAACGATGTGTTTGTAGCGCATTAAGTGCACGGAGCTGTGATCCTTTGACCTGCATCGGTCTCCTCTCATGACGGCAGCGTTGTCAGCCTCCTGAAGAGTGAAGCGTCTCTGTTTGCTCTGAGCTGCTGTAATGACCCACATTCCCCTCAGGGATGGAGACGGTTCATCTTCTCCTGTGGCCTCTGCTCCAATTTACTTCCTCTGTCAGAGGATGTTGATTTGGGTTTTTGATGCTTAAAACTCACCTCAGGTTTCTTGGAAAACAGTTGTATGAGCAAGCTGCTTTTTTCATGGTGTTTTTATCATGAGTTCTCCAATCCGATCAGAGTTTGATCACTGAGAATATTCATTGTCTTTTATTTGTTACTGACGTTCACAGAATATTTTGGTCTTCTGTCTTGGACGAATCCAGGATGAACGTTTTGTGCGTCTTATTCCAACCAGAGACAACTTTAAGGGTTAATACAATTATTAAATGCTGTTGGCGTGAAGCATACCTTCTCTGTAGCGGTCATGAACAGGGAATCAGCTATATTTGTAAGCATCTGTAAATATCTTTACCCCGGCTGTGAAGAAAGCCCGGCTCCAAAACAGAAGAAGTTGCCCTCTTACTCATTATTGTCAAAGGACCAGACCCAATTCAAGGTCTTTAGCAAACTATTCTGGTGGAAATGTGGTGTCAGTCTGATTATAATGAAAACTCTCACGGCTTCAAAGGAAAAGCAGATGAGACAGACGGAACTAGAGATGTCTGTAAACTGAAGACTGATTCATGAGACCTTTACGCAGAAATGATGCTTCATCGGGTTTGTTTGGAAAGATCTCATTTCTGAAATCACAAATAGAAAAAACATATTTTATGGTCAATATTTTTCACATTCAAGACCATCCATCCATCCATATCCATCCATCTATCTATCCGTGTATCCATCCATCTGATTTTCCATCTGTCTGTATATCCATCAATCCATACAACCTTTTTTTCTGTCCATCCATCTATGCATCCCTTTATCCATCCATCCATCCTTTTGTCTCTCCATCCATCCATCCATCCATC
Source organism: Oryzias melastigma (assembly GCF_002922805.2). Taxonomy (NCBI): domain Eukaryota; kingdom Metazoa; phylum Chordata; class Actinopteri; order Beloniformes; family Adrianichthyidae; genus Oryzias; species Oryzias melastigma. The sequence goes on along the minus strand of NC_050518.1, from coordinate 23,175,969 downwards.
CAGTAAATCCTCTTCTTCTAGTTGGGATCATCAGACTTGCTGGAGTCCATGGATTCCCTCTCGACTCCATCCTCATTGATTGATTCATTTCCTTTTATTTTCAAATTTAAAAATGAATTAAAAAAATCTTATTACTCTCCCTTCCTTAATCCTAATATATTTTATGCTTACATTTCCACACGTTAATAATCAATTATTCACATTAACACAAATAAATAAATAAACAACAAAACAAAAATAAGCTTCTAAACTCATGAACCGTCCATTATCTGTGTTTGGAATTAACAGTTTGATTAAGTTGAACTAAGTTTTCACATTAAAAAGATACATTTAAACTAACTAGTGGTTTTTAACTCAATACATTGTAGGATTATAAATGAGACATTGTTTGTCCTAAAACTCATGTTATTGAAATGTTATCAAAAAGTCAAAAAGTTTAAGAATAGAATGTGTCTGTGAACTTCAGCACATCTGTGCATGAATCCTCAAACAGCTGCATATGATACATGTCTGTCCTCATAGAAGCTGTTTGTCTTCAGTGGTTGCAGATGGTGATAAAAAGCAGCTAATCGTGCTTAAAGAAAATCCCAGCTGGGATCTGAAACAAGATCTTGTGTGAGGCGTTAACCACTGTGAAAAAGTGAAACACTGGATCAATTAATGAAAGTTCTGTAATTTGTTACAATTACATTTTAGTTTTTATCAATTTTAACTTTCAAGTTGAGTAAAAAATGTTAATTTGATGAAAGATATTTATTTTGAATGTAATAAATTACATAACTTTTGTTAATTGATCCAATATTTCACTGTTTTCAGTGTAAAAACATTCAAATCCAGATGATTTCAACTTTTAAAAAATGTTTCAATCAAAAAATTGACTTTTTACTCTCAACTGAATTAATTAGGACATTTTTGATGATTAAAATTGACTCCTCTTTGACCTTAAGTTGTAGTTTCAGGTAGTTTTTTCTTCATCTCTTTATCTTTAAGGTCTACCATCAGAAGGTACGATGTTGGAACAGGTTGGCAGTAAGAACTCAGTAGATTCGAATAGAAAAATGACATTTGAAGAACTCTAAATATTATATTACAAGAAAAAATACAACACTACAAAATGTTCAGTTAAAATCCTGAAAAGTAATTATTTTTTGATTAGTGAATATGTCATTTTTGATTAAATTAATACAAAATATAGCAGGTTTTGTTTCAGTTTTCTCTTCTGTACTGTACAATACTTTTAGTACTTTAATTGATTCATTTACTGGCTGCATATAAAGCAAACCTTTTCTCTCTTAAGTTACAGGGACTTTAAAGTCTTGAAGCAGCAGACCAAGCATGGCGTTTGTTGTTACGGTAAATTAGTCACACCGGGCTCACGGGGTCATTTGAGCGAATATGAATCAGTTTTATTGGTGAAACAGCTGCAGTGATTTCATCTGAACTGTAGCTGTATTGTTCGTGTGGATGAATATTTATGCATTAAGTTCAGGAATGGCCTCCAAGCATTTTCTTCCTCTCTTTGCCTGTTTCCTGATTTGGAGGATTTATGAGTTTAGCACCAACGTTGGTGTTCCTTAACTGGTTTTGGCGCCGGTTAATGATCTGAAGCTGATGACTGATCAATGCAAGAACCAATAGATCAATGGGTGCATATGCAAATCAATAGCTGCTGTAATCTGGGGCAGAACATGGACTGGGGCCTGCCTGGGTTTGTTGGTTTATCTCTGTGTGCGCTTCACTGGCGCATGTTATTAGCATGCACCCTGCAGGTGTGTACACAAACACACACGGGCATGCACACGCACATTCAGGCAGACACACAATCTTTCACACAAACACTTTTAGACGCGTTCTTCTGGAGTGTGTGAACTTTATGTTGGAGGCCCAGAGGAAAAGTTGCACTGCTGTGGATTCTAGTTTTCCCTCTCTGAGCTGTTTAAACTCACACACACTCCCAATTTGTCGCTCTCGATTTGCCTCCTTTCCACCTTGTGTGTGTGTGTGTTTGGCCCAGTGAAGGATTGTGTGTTTCAGGAGAAAAACCCGAGGACAACCACTGCACACAGACTATTTCAGGGTTTCAGACGGTGAATAATTCAGGACGTATCGAACAGCTTTTGATATTTTCTCAAAGACCGTTTTTCCCGCAGACAATAGAGAATGTGGAGACTTTTCTCTCAAAGGGAAGTCCTACATTTGGTGATTTAAGGGAACATCTCCTGATGTTCGATTCATCTTTAAAAACAGAAATGCTCAGATATAAAACCATATTACAGGTGATGATCTTAATAATAATAGTAGTCCATTTTATTTAAAAAGGCCTTTCAAAAACCTCAAGGACACTTCATAAAAGCCTATAAAATTACTTAAAAATGCAACAAATAAAGCAAAATAAATAGACAAAAAATCTTAGTTGTTTGGAAAAAAAATAGTCTAAATAAAATTTTCATTAGACTCGAGTCCCAGCTTTTATACAGTTTGTTTTTGCACTTTTATGCTAAATTGAGGTTTATTTTAGACTGTTATTTTTAACTAAGAGTCTGAAGCTAAAAAGGGAAAGATGTTAAACGCTTAGTTACCTCCTGGGGTTTTAGGTTATGCAGCGTGGGCCCTCCTCCCATGAGTTAAAGCTGTTTGTACATAAATAGATACTAAAGCTATTCATTCACGGGCAGAAAGGAAAAGCTTTCTTCATTTTTTTTAATCAAATTAATGTCTTTTAATAATTTACTGAACAGTTATCAGTAAAAAAGCTTGAATACCACTTTTTAAAATTAAATTTTGGTCACAATGGCACAGAAAAACAGACTTGTACTTTTTAAAATCCTTTTTATAAAAAAATAAAAATTTTAGACAAATATATTGAACAAAATCCAATTTTGTTGAATGAACAATAATATATTTTTTTGTTTTAAATGCTCTCATGTCGTGTTTAGGCATGCACACATAACAGGCCCAGCTGTGACAGGTGCCAACTCTGCAAACAAAAACCGAGTACAACAGCATCTAGTCACGGTTTCAATCCTCTTGTTTACTGCCTAATTGCACAAAACTCATCTGTTTTTTTCTCTTTTTGTCAGTGCAGCAGACCAGGAATAAACAGACTACTGAAGCATAAACCTCCTATTAGCCCACTTAAACTACTGCTCTACAAAGAAAACGCAGGATCCAGCGGTTTGACTCAACAGTTTTTTAGGTTTGACTGCCGTACGAAGGAGCTTTTGTCAAAAGATTTCCTCCAGTTTTTCATGTCCACTTGAATCAGAAAATTGGATGTGATTATAACTGCGTAAAGTGGCCTCGACCTCTTTATGAGATGACTCAGCTGCTTTATCTCACTGCGGACAGCTTCCAAAGAAACGGCAGATATAAAGAAAGAAAGGTTGATAAACAAACGTTAGAGGGACACTTGGAAAAAATAGAAACATATTTTAGGAAGATTTTTTTCTACTTGAAAATAATTTGTTTTAATTCACAGGACAATGGGAATTTCCACTCATTTTCTAAAACATAATTCTTGAGTGTTGCTTATTTTACGGTTGCCCTGAAATGCAAATCATATCAGCAAATCACTTAGTGCAAAAAAAATACTAAAGATTACAGTTAAAAAGAAAATCAATAATAAATGAAAAGTGACTTTAAAAACATTATATTTTAGAAATTAATTTACAAATTAAATACACAATGACTCAAGAACTCTCTCAAACAATCTCAGGCTGAAAAAAATCTGGGAATTTCTTTATGAAGAGACTTCAACTATTCAAAAATAACCAAAAATACAAGGACTAAACCAGGGATGGGCCAACTTTCTTACTCATGGGCCATAAAAGGTTCTAAAAACTGATAGAAGAGCCGGACCAGGAGCAGATTTGTGGCGTGTTTTGGTAATTCATAAGACGTGATCTGGGTGAAAACATGCCTTAATCTTTGAAAAGTACTTTAAAACAAAAGATTTGGAGTTCAAAACTGTGGTTTTTCTTCTTATCTTAGTCCCATTTTCACCAATGGGTTGATGTTCTTCAGGGTAAAAAATGTTGCATTTATGTGGTGTTGGAATAATTGGAAAAATGAGCGTCCGACTTGGAAATCACACACGAATATCAGAAAGACAACAGATCTTCAAACGCTACACAAAGGCTGAATTTGTAGGGCGCCATCTGTGGGGAGACACCTGAACTACAGGGAAACCTCCCACTGCAGCAGAAACAGAAAAACGTTCCCAAAGTACAAACAAAATCAAGTATACGTAACATTTACATAAAACTGCTTTTTATATTGTGCTAGGTATATTCTATTGTTTTTATTTGCTTAAAAGTTCTTTTTTTTCAGGTGGTTGTTAGAAGTTAATTTGCTTTGGCAAATAGAGTGTTTGTTGTATGTCTAACATGAAGTTTTAAACAGGGAACAGGTTCATATTGAAAAAAAATCTGCATTTATTTTTCCTATTCTCCTGTCTTCATGCACACCTTCCTCCTTTTCATTCCCTCAAACAGGAACATAATCAGAAGTGCTTTACTCTTCATTTTTGGAGTTCGGTATTCATCACTCTGGAGTCTCTGGAGGAGCTCGGATCCAGCCTGAATGCCTCGGGTTAAACATGGACATATGCTTCTCTATTCTCATCTCATTTGCTCTGTATGAACACAGAACAGCTGCTGCTTAAATGAGCAAACTGTAATGTGGAATAGTGGGGCTGATAAGAGCGCCTCCATCGCAGTGATCGTGGTCAGCCTCTTGCATATGAGCAGGGACTAGTTGAAATGGCAAATTTTATTTTACATTTCAACCAAATGTTGGTTTAATGAATTTAATGTTCGGGCAACAACATTGTGGGACCAAAATACCACAAAGATTTTTTTATTCTGGCTTTCAATTTCTCTTTTAATGCTTCATCATATAGTTTTATTTATTTAAATAAATCCAGATTCACTTTTTATTAATTTCACCTGCTATTCATTCATCATGATAACACTTCTTCCTAATTTTAATAAATATTAATCAGGACAGCGTCTTGCAGCAAACGCTGGTTTGTCTGCTGAAGTCAATCTCCACATGAAAGTAAGAAAATGATTATTTCTACAAGGTATTTTTTTTTATCAAATTAAATGTTTAAGTTGAGTAAACAATTATTAGATCAAGACTAATCATTTTAAATGTAACAAATTACAGAACTTTTGTTATTTGACTCAATGTTTTCTCAACCTTTCTCAGATAAAAATATCAAAGGTGCTTCACTGTAGTAAAAACATAAAATTACAATATTCACAATACGGCGTGATAAAGTAAAAGGCAGTGAAAGACAAAATAACATGAACTAAAAGCTTTTCTTAATAAATACATCAGAATTAAAAAATATTTTGTTCCTGTGGAGTCTGTTAAAGTCACATGACCCAACTGTCCATAGCAGTTTGAAAACATATTACAGCGCGGTTCAATATCCTACAGGCAGACAGCTTTAGAACACTGTCGGAAAAGGAGCATGTTAATGTGTCCCCCCACCATGACACTGCCACCACCACCCCAAACCTTTGACTTGACATCAGAACAAAAGACATACTTTCAGATGTAGAAATGAATGTTGGTTTCTTTGTCTTCACTGGTGGGATGGAACAAAGCGGAGCAGAGTTTAGTATAAATTATTACTTCATTCTGCAGAAAACGTCACTGAATTACAGAAACTAAAAGCAGTTTATGAAGGGAGCTGAATGTTGTGTTTTCTAATTGGGTGATAAACTCTCAAACGCATGTTTTTTAATGTGAAAATATTCTGCTGCTGAACAGTCAAATTAAAACAACAATTCAGCCTGAAAAAGGATTCTGCTACTAAAAAGAAGTAAAAAACTACCAAATCACCGAAACAGGGGGCTCAAAACTGATATGGGGAGATATCCGGGTTCCCGCGGGGTCTGAAAAGTCTTGATTATGAATCTGGAAATATTATCTTAAAAAGCCTTAAAACGTCTTGAATTTTGATATCTCAGCCTTATAAAGAGTGGTGCCCGAAACTTTTGTTTTATATATCATGTCAGAAATTAAAGTTTTTCTACCAAGATCATTTTGACATTGACTTAACATTGAAAGTAGCGGCCTCCACCACGCAAATTGCATTCGGTGTGAATGCGACTTTACGCACAAATACACATAAAAGTAAAAGAAGAGCTCTAAAACAGACCACATACAAAATAAAAAGCTCAAGTTTTGATCAGAAATTGGGAATTAATTAATAAAGTGGAAAATAGACTTTTGACAAAAGGTCTTAAAAAGTCTTAAATTTAACTTGAAGAAACTGTGATATTGAAATTGTCTCTGACTTTAAAAGAATGAAGCGAAAGGTGCAGTCATGGGTTTCTGAAGGAAGATGATTGTGATATCAAAATGTTTTCAAATATATATGATGTCAAATAGACGTCATGTATAGTACATCTGGGGCTATCAGCAGTAGAAGTTAGTATCTCTTCCTCTTACATGATTCGATATGCAGCTCTATATGGTCCATCAATCAATACAGAAAACTTTGTGGCAGGAAAGACAATAAACTTTATTGATCCCACAGGAAACTGTTGGTAGAGCCACACATCCAAAGACAGGTTGCCCAGCGGTGGGCAGCAGACGCTCAGATCTTTTCACCCAGAAAAGACTCACGAGGAAGTTCAGGATATAATCATAAAAAATCATAGATCTTCGACCTGGATCATGGTCATGATCATGGATTCAAAATACGTCGACAATTAAGCAACACAAAGACGAAATACCCACACACAGCGCCCCCACACTAGACTAGGTCAATTATGTGCGTTATTGAAGAGTGCATCACAACAAAGTCTGGGGGACCAAGCATCACCGAGGCGTTGAAAACTAGAGAAAAGGTCGTGGAGAGGAAAGAAAAGTGGAACCTACTTCGGTGCGGCCGAGGGAGTGTGTCCTTGGCCTGGGAACGTCCGATTGGACATGATTGTTTAGAAATAGGCAGACTCTGTTTCGTCTGCTGAAAAAGTACGAAATAGTCACTAATCCAGGTCATGGCGATACGATACATCATTCATAGTAATGTTTGGCATCATGCTAGCTTTTTGGACTATTTTGACATTTACCAATATTTTTTAGGCAATTTTGGAGTTTAGCTAATATTTTAGCTACATGCTAGCTGCTTTGGTTAATTTAGGTTTTTTAAACGTTTTTTAAGCTGTTTTTGAGTTAGGCTAACATTTACATGCTAGCTGTTTTAGGCTTTTTTATTTTATTTTTTCGGCTGTTTTAAAGCTTTGCTATTTTTTTAGCTACATGTTATCTTATTTTGCTGACCTAGTTTTTTTTTTTTTTTTAGTTTTCAGCTTCAATATTTTAAGCTATCAGCTTCAGTGTTTTTAGCTATCCATTTCAGCACCTTCAGCTATCAGCACTAGTATCTTCAGCGGCTAATATCAGCTTACAGCATTCACACTAGCATTATTGCAGGTAATGCTATACATCTAGTTCATAATAATGTTAAGTTTTAAAAATGTAGTTTTAGAGTGTTCAATAAATGTTCATCCTGTTCAGCCCGTGACCTACAGTGTGTTTTGGATTTTGGCCTCTTGAGTGATTGAGTTTGACACACATTCTTACATCTATAATCAAGTCTTACAGCTGTTGAAGTGGATCTTCAATGTAAGGAGACATATTTCAAAATTACTTTTCAGAGCTTTAGAATTATTTCAGAGTTGAGGATACAGGAATTCAGTGTCTTTTTACCAAAGTTTCTTCTTAAAACATTTGTTTCAGACCAGTTGAGTAACTTCCTTGTATGTTTGTCCTGTTTCTAGGTTGTACATGTTGTGTTTCCTTGATGGATAATTGGATAAAAGTTTGTAGTGACTCTTATGGAAGCAGCATCAGTGTTCAGATGCAGATCACCAACCTTCAAACCGTTCTATTAAAACATCAGAAACTCTGCAGTCTGAGTGGAGCTCAGCTCTCTGCCTGCTACATTCTATTGTTTTGGCTTTTAACAAGTTTTGCCTTCCCCTCCTGTCAATCAGGCCGCCTGTAGATTTCAAATCCTGACATGCAGACAATAACATCAGATCTGACATTTTCATTCTGGCTCAGCCTCTCTGTGTGTCACTCCGTCTGTCTTTTTCACCTCTTCCTCCTCGTCTCTTCTCTTTGCGCCCTCATGCTTTGTGTTTCAGTTGTTGCAGGTGAAAGCAGAGTGACACGTCTGCAGCTGACTGACAAAACGCCGCTTTAGAGGCGTCTGCTTGTGGGACTTTGTGCTGCTGCCGCCTGTGCGGCTTTTGCACATCTTTTCATGAAAAGAAAGAAGCAATAATGTGTGAATGCGTCACCAGTGAAGGCGTTTGTCGTCGTTCTGCGGATGAACGGAAAATGCTACCAGTTATCGATAAAAAGGAAAAGAGCAGTTTACGGAAGCAGGAAGGTGATCCCTGAGTGTTTTGTTTTTACATACATCACTTCATTAGCAGACTGAAGAAAACCACAGCAGCTAAAGGAAGATAAAGAAAGAACAATTGGACGGAGAGGGAGGACAAGGCAGAAAATGAGACATGAAAAAGAGGGAAAGAGGCCTCAACAGAGAGCTTAACCTCCTTTTGACTCCTTCCAATGAATATGCATTCCTGTCTCATTCCCTCTGAGGGGATTTACAGGAGGACGGCATTAAGGTTTAAGAGATATTTGGACCAGGGAATAGGAGGTGTGTAGGGATAAACCCCATGCACATACATTTGTTTTTTTATTATTATTAGTTTCTAATCTAGAAGTATTTTGTCCAAACTATTGTTGCTGTAATATGTAAAGTATACAAGGAGCTGCTGTATAAATGGTTTATGAAAAGTATAATATAGTCATGAAATAATATATTTTTCTGTTTTACCATCAATATTAACTTTACATTGGGAGCATTCCAAACTCCTAAAATCTTAGTCACAACTATACGGGTAGAAAAATGGACAAACATATATGAGTTTATGAATGTGGCCTGTACAGAATATCAGGGTCGCTCGGTGAGCCTGTAGAGTAAAAACCTTCATGCACATTTTTTGTATGGATATGCTGTGACCTCTGATAGGTCGTAGTGAACATGTAAACAACACGCAGACACTTCGAACTGATTTTCAATTTTTTTCCTCCCCCTAAATCCCAAGAGTACCGCGCTGCAGGATGTCATGGCGTCTAGAGGTAACATGGCGGATTGAGTCGGAAGCGGAAGTAGTTATGACGTCAAACCGGAAGTGCACATTTTTACAATCGCTCTTTGAATTACTGTAATTGCTGAACCGTTTGCTCTATTTTAAAAATTCCAACAGTTTCTGAAAGCTGCGCTTAGAATATTGGTTCATTACTGTAATTTTACCCAGAAGCCCGCGGGGGGCTCCTTTGTTTACCAGTGAGACAGACGGAGCGAAGGAGAGATGCAGAGAGCGGAGCGGTCGAAAAGAGTTTTTATAACGGCTAAAAAAATAATGTCTGAAGGGTGTCAACACTGTTCCAAACACTGTACTTTCATTTTACGGCGGCTGGCAACCAACTAAAAGGCGCATTACCGGCGCCTACTGGTAAGGGGTCAGAAGGGAGACGTCCGTCGGCCATGACACCTCAAACCTCCATGTTTGTCTGCAGCCGGGCCCCTCTCCTAAATCCTTCTGACGACTAGAGTGTGGTGTAAGGGCATTGGACAACACCATCATACACTTACCAAACGCAACAATGGTACATTTCATTTTCATATAATAAAAAAAAAATCAACTTTTTTAGCTTTAAGTGCATTATGGTGTTCATTCCTCCCTATAAAGATCCCCAAAGTGGTATTTTGATCAGTTCATGCATTTCTGAGTAATCCTCTAAAAACCTGCTCTCTTGGCAGCAGCCCCTCCCATACCCACGAAAACGAGCAGGTCCTCACAATCTGACGTAACAGTCTGCGACCTACTTCCTGTTTGGAGCACTAGAGGGGAGGGGTTGGCAGGTCCAGTGATTTCTACAGTCAATGGCAGCATCCGTACAGATCAACACCCCCAAAGTGATGCATGTGACTGTAGCTGAAGCTGAATATGTAGTTTCTTTGTTTTGTTTTAGTTAAAAATATCACCCATAAATGCTTTTCCATCTTTATAGACTCTAACGAGCTTGTTATACTCATTACAGTATTTGATGAGCTAAAGATCACATTCACACCGGCTCATTGTGTTTCCTCACACATGATATCATGTGTATTAACGCCACATTCAATGTAAATCTAGTATCAATGAGGACATGTGACTCTCAAAATGACTTCAAACTTTTACTGCAGTGAAGTGTTAAATATCAGTTTCATATTTTTATTGCAGCGAACAACATGAGTCACTCGTTTGTTATTGCTGTTCGTGTTCACTCTCGTCTTTATTTCCCTCTTGTATGTGATTGTTTCCTCAAGAAGATACTATAAACATTTGCCTGCTTTAAAATCTGTGCTGCACTGCTGGTTAAACGTCTCTTCACTTTACAGAGAGTGAATCATCACATTCATTTTTATTGCAAAAAGCATTCAGAATTTCATCTGGTCCTGAAGAATAATGAGAAGTAATGTAAATCTTTCACTTGAGGTCTTTTCTGTTTCCGATTTATTCATGAGAACTTTAGTTCACAAACCAGATTATCTGGTTTTAATGTTTATGTCTTTTGTAATATTCTCAATATACACCTACAGTTTATAATTTTGCTTGATCGTTAATTTAATCAAACAAAATGTGTATAAACCATCTTTTTTCAGATACGGCTGAATCTTTTTCTAACCAGATCGATCTGTCTGAGGCGAGTTATCAATCGTTCCGAATCAAACCAACCTATAACAAAGTAAAATTGTTTAAAATGAGGTCAAAAATTGATATTTGAAAATATCATTTGGATTGAGACATGGTAGATTTATTTTAAAGTATAATGTAAAAACAACCACAGGTGATGCATCAAAAACGGACCAATCATCCTTCCAGTCCAATGTGTGGAAACACTGAAGACATGTGACCATACAGTGTGTTAGAACGTTCTAGTAACGTTCTCTTGGATTTAATGTGATGTGGAAAACAAACAGTGGGCTGAACTTTATCAAAGTGATATTTTTCTCGTAAATTTACATTTTATTCATGAACAAAAACACAAAAATTTCTTGATATTTATCAAAATGTTATAAATAACATAAGTGTGGTGTCTTATCTTTGTAAGACTTTTTTTGGCTTCTGCTGAGTTGTAATTGGTGATAAATGGACCCGATTGGCTCTTTAACGGTTGAAGGTTGCACACCCCTGATATTGACCAATTTTTTCAATTTTTCTTTACCTGAAACTATTCAACCTGCCAGTTCATGCCATCCTCAGCTGGTCTGTTTTTACTTATTCTTATGCTGCACTTCTGGTGCATCACATGAGGCAGGAACGCTAACACAGCTGCTCCTCTAGGTTGCAGTTTCCTGGGGATCTCGACCCCTCAAACATGAGTCTGTCATGGCATGTGACTTGACATCGGTGCGGTCAGTGGGTGCGTGAAACCACCAGGCGGGGTTTCAGCTCAAACAGACTCTAGGCTGCTCCTGTGAACTCTCGATTTAAATGCAGATCTGGCGAGGAGACGCAGCTGATTAGCTCTGCCTTTAAAATAAAACATGCAACTCATTTGCATTTCCTCACATTCCGCGTCAAAGAAGAAATCTCATTACAGTTTGTGCTTCATAATCAAAGTGTCACACAGTGTCTCCAACCATGCAGCACCTGCTGCGTTGAGGAGCCGAACATGTCACATCCTGAAACTGTAGCATCCAAAAGGGGCGGCATGGAGCAGTTTCTTTGATTTCCTGCTGCAGCAGCTGTTGGTTTTAAGTGAACCCTGCTGTGAGGGCGCACTGAAAAAGCCATCACTGCCTTCTCTTTCACTGCTTGTGCCTGTGTCCTCCAGTGGGCAGAGTTGGTAGAAAATGAAGATGACGAAGAGGAGATGAAAGTGACAGAAAGGAAAGGACGAGTGAATAAAAGAAGTAGTAAAAAAAACGGAATGAACTCAAATGAACCTGAGAAGATGAAGATAAAAAACACAAGCATCGAGGGGAAGCCAAGCAGGCAGATAACGAGGTGATCGGAGCAGAAAAATAAAATGGCCCAATTTCCCCTAATCCCTTGCAGCTTTAAGTGCTCACAGAGCAACACAAGCCAGTACGACTTGGGAGACATCGCTGCAGGTCACCATGTTCCCATTTCTGCCTTTCGTCTGCTCACTTTGAGGAAGGCTGAGCCTGCAGCCTGTGCTGAGGGCAACACAAACCCCACAGGGTCAAGGTTACAGGTTGAAATCCTCTGAGATGAGCAATGACTGTCCGTGAGAAAGAAAGCAAAAATGACGGTGAACTTAACCCCACGTCAGCTGATGGATCAGCCAACCTTAGCAGGAACAGGCCTCCCTGTTCAGAGAGTGACACGATGAGGAAGACTCCGGAATGAAGAGTTTACCCCACTAGTGCTTTTGCTCAAGAGACAGTGACTCAGCGCTCAAGTTTTACTGTTATTAGGCCAAAAATATGATTCTGTGCAGTGAAATGATGTTACAGAAAGGTCAGATCCTAGAAAAATATTGCTTCTCCGTCGGTATCTCACAACACCATTAATCATCTAATGAAACGAAACATCCCATTTTCAAGAAGTACACTTGTTTGTCTAGTCTTTTTGAGACAAGAACAAATCTGTGTACAAACAGGAACCTTTAGGACATTCTGACAATGTTTATTCCATGTATATCTTATTAAATGACACAGAATATGAAACTTTAATGTTTTTCAACATAAAGCAGAAGAAAATACTTTTTTTTTCTAAGTGAGATGTGCAAGAAAATGAGAAATCATGTGAAAGAGACACTGACCAAAAAAATCTGGAGCAAAAACAACAGAGAAACAGAAGGGAAATCAAGTTTTCAGTGGATGACGTAAAGAAGAGAAACTGAAGACGAGAGGAATCGAGGAAGCTGGGAGTTAGTGAGAAGTTTCATCTCTAGTGATGGAAGGAGTGTGTGGGGGTTCGAGTCTGTGTGGAGGATTTTACCTGAAACTAAACACAAGATTTGTGTAGACTAGAATCTATTTTTAATCTTTTTTGTCCTTCACAAAGTACAACTTCCAACATTCCATAGACAAAGACAAGTCCAGGGAAACTTGTACGAGAATTTGAAAGATTTGTGCCGTAAATATTCCTCCATTTCTGTTTCAAAGTAGGTTTTCTCTAGAACTTTCCCAGCTGTTTCAGGTAAAGGCGAGCTGGTTGCTGTGGCCATTTATTTACATTCATTTTATCATAGATTTGAAAGACGTACAAAGCAATGAAACACTAGAGGATCTTTATTTTGACATTGTGCTGCAGACAGAATCAACATAAATCAAATTTAATACAAATTCTAATATTTTAAACGGATTTTCTACAAATTTTATCCCAGAATGCTGAAATTATTAATGATATTTAATGTAATGAACATTCTGTTTCTGTGAGGATTTTGTGGTTTAGTTTGTTTTTTTAGCATCCTGTCAGTCACTTCAGGTTCAATCAGCTGCCATCTGTGTTTTCTTGGTGCATATTAGGTTTTCTTTAGATCCAGAAGAGAATTAAGTTTAAAAACTATTGTGATACAGAGCAATCGACCTCTGATTGGTAGATCCTACCCTTCCATCACCCATAAATGAGCCATACTCATGGCGAGTTCACAGCTGACTCACTACCAGTCTGAAACTAATGTTCAATATAATTTTCTGATTCGAATTGTCTTATTTAAATTCTGTATCCTTCAGTTTCATCATCTTTTTTTTACTAAAATGTTTCCAATCACAACAAAAGTCTGTTTGTTGATCAAACGCAGAAGAGTTTAGCTGGCTGTGAATCCTAAAACAAGCAAGAATCATTGGATGCAACTGTCAGGAACTGGAGATGTGGGACCCAAAATGCAGGAAACTGGGATTGGTGGCATAAACATTTAAAGAAATAAACGTAAACAGGACAAAAACACAGCAAGACAAAACAGGGATGGAAAAAACAGACACTTTTATACACTGTGGACAATTAATAGAAATGAAAACAGCTGTGGATGATTAACAGTCCAAATAAACTTGAGTTTGATCTTATAAATTCTTTCAAACATGGTCAATTGCAACATAATTCATTCAACAAAGGAGTATCACATATGTAAATAATTCACAATCAGATTCAGAGAGGATCCATCCTTGTACCTCTTTGATATCCTTATTTTTCAGCATATTAACTATGCTTGAAATGGAAGTGAAGAAGCACACTTATTTAATCCCTTCCCCACAATAATCTGCATATTTTAACAATGATACACAGTTGATATATTGTAATTTATCTAAATATAAGACCTGATAGTAATTTAATTTAATCTTCAAAAATCAAAGGTTATTTCAGTTATGCAGCATTTTACCATCTGGCCATGCACACTGTAACAATCAAATTCAGTCCTGGTTTTGGTTCATGTCAACAACATTTTCACATTCAAACGTGTTTGAGTTCAATGTATGACAAAGGTCTACGTCTATGAAAGATTACTAACAGGACACTGGTCACAAAATAAAAATATTCCCACTTTTAGTTTGCACAGCCATCTTAAAGTACTGCAAACCGGTTCATTCAAATTGATTTCAGACCTTCCACAGTCTGAAACTGGAAGGCTTCAGCTCAATGCTATAAAATTACATTATTGTGCCCCCTTACACTTTCCAGGTCCTCCAAAGTTCTCCAGTGTTTTCTTGTTCACACTTGGCACACATGAAGGGTTTTGCCTTTAAATTCTCACTCCAGGGGACGCTCTAGACAAAAGTGAGTGCTGAGTGTCCTGCCCAAGGACGCGTTAACACATGGTGGCACTCGTTCAGTTGAAAATGAACCTCTTGACTTAGATATAACAGCTGCAATACAAAGACTGTACCTGTAAATGAAGCGAGAGCCCTGCAGAAATGTGTTTGAGTCAAAGTTGAGATCGTATCTGTAAATCAAAAGCTTCGGCTTTGTGCTTTTCCATTTGTCTGGTTTCAACAGATGAAAAAATAGTATTCAGAACGCGGATGCTCGGACGTCGAGCTGCCCATCCATCTGCCATTCATCCTGAGAAATTCATCCCACTTTTGCTGTGTTAAAGATTTCTGCAGAGAGCAAGAGGCTGAGGCGCGAATGCACACATGCACATCAAGGAGTGGAGGGGAGGAGAGACTGTCAGGGAGAAGGATGGATGGAACAATGAAAATCAATACAAGCACATGAGTGTGAGTGCATATGAAATAAGTGTTGCCTCAGTGCGACTGTGTGACAGATGGAGACTGAAAAGTGAAGCAAAAATGTGCAGAAGAGTCTTAATTTAATTCTTCGACCACAGTTTATGTTCTGGGAATGCATCCAGAAACCTTCCCCTCCCCCGTCTTCCTTCTTTCTGTCCTTCTCTCACTCAAACATCCAGAGACACTCAGACATGTGAATGGCTGCTAGCAAACCACCATTTCCCAGTCAAGAACCATGGCCTCCGACGTAGAGGTGCTCTACACTTGACTATGAACCACTCCAATGTACGTTAAGATACTGGTTTGATGAATTCCACAGAACGGCATCATCTGCAAAAAGCAGATTCCTGTCTGTGCAGAGAAATTCCATCCATAAAGATTATGAACTGAAACGGTAGAAAAAGGGATGTCCCAGTAGTGGGAATAGATTCAACATACTTCAGGTAATATAATCCAGGCTCAGAAACTGAACTGACAAATTTCTCATAGTACTTCCCAAAAACACTACAAGGGACAACAAGTAGCTCAAAGGTTCATGTGAGTTTGGCAAAAAAGAGACATCTGTGTAAGCTGAAGCATCATTCCATGACTGGGACACAAACTCATAGTTTCTTCAAAATCAGAAGTTCAACTATCAGCCAAATTCTCCCCTCCAGAACTTCGGAAGCAGGCCTTCCCATGAAGCGGAATAATGTGAGCCCCTTAGTTGCAAGTCCACCGACACTTCCCCTGACCACCATGCGATGTTGCAAGTGTGTCATCCAAGACAACCCCACAGCATTCAGAGACTTTAGGTATTCAGGTGGACCACATCCACCGCCCCGGCCTTGCCACGAAGGAGTTTCTTGACCACCTCAGTGACTTCAGCTCACGTGATCTTTTGCCCACTTGTGGGTCCTCAGACTCTTCTTTTTTCAACGGAAGGTGTGTTGGTGAGATTCAGAAGATCCATCCATCCATCCATCTTCTTGACCGCTTCTTCCCTTTCGGGGTCGCGGGGGTGCCGGAGCCTATCCCGGCTACTGAAGGGCGAAGGCGGGGTACACCCTGGACAGGTCGCCAGTCTGTCGCAGGGCCTCAATCACTCACACATCCACTCTCACATTCACACCTAGGGGCAATTTAGAGTCACCAATTAACCTATGAAGCATGTTTTTGGACGGTGGGAGGAAGCCGGAGTCCCCGGTGAAAACCCAGACATGCACGGGGAGAACATGCAAACTCCACACAGAAAGGTCCCAGCCGGGATTTGAACCGGGGCCTTCTCGCTGTGAGGCAAGAGCGCTAACCACTGCGCCACCGTGCAGCCCCAGAAGATCCTAAAGACATTTATTCCATTTCATGTCCAATCCAATCGCCACCTGGTGGTGATACCCGTATGTCCAAGCCACACGGACGAAGGTCAGAAAATACAACTGTCCACTTTGCTGCATTTGTCATGGACAAACTGTGACTGACTCCAAAGTTTACACTAAAATGGTGGCGTTGTATTCCTCAGGAGCAACACATGCAGTTAAAAGGAAAAAATATTTATCTGGAAGTATAAATTAAACACATAGCAATTTGATTTCCCAATTCCAAAAGAGGTAAACTAAGAGATTTAAGGTCTTTCTTAGACCAGAAATGTATTATTTTTCAGTACATAGAATCAAGAATCAAAATGCATAGTTTGGATTAATTATTTGCCAAATTAAACATTGGAAAACGGTCACTTTAAAAAATAAATTTTATGCTCAGGAGCCCCTCCCCCCTCGCTATGTTTCTGTATTTTTCTCACCTTCTGGTTTTCTGGACTCCAATATTTTTGGTTCATTCAAATAATTCCTGTTTTAAAAAATTGCAGTAAGAATAGATTTTTTAAAAAAAAAGAGAAAAATGTTCATAGAAAACGTAAACTGGTAAAATCAATCAGACATGAGGCCCATCTATGGACTTCACTGTTTCTGATGTGATTTATGTGCCCTGTATGGAGGACAAACATGTTTTCAGAAAAGGTCATGTGACATTACTTTTCTTGATTATAAAAAATATGAATCTTTTTTCTGCATTTCGACCTTCACATAATAAATGCAAAGTCTGCAGACTTTCTGTATTCTGGAGTCAGAGTAATAAGGGATGTAGTGAACGTGATGACTGCAACCAAATTATGTCCATCATATCACACATTTCAATCACCTTTTACCTCATGATAGTTCTCTAAGACGTGACGTCTCATTAGCTCTGTGGAAACTTAGTCCACCCTTGGAAAAACGTCATGGTCACGCCAATCCCCACCTGACACATCGCCAGATGCTTTTCAGAACTTGTGGTTCACCTCAGCCTGGAAGGACATGGTCTAATGACCTGCTATTGCAGCAGCTCAAACTATTGTCTCCTGGGAGGAAATTGAATTTAGTGGGTGTAACTAATGATCTATGAGTAAGTGCATAGCTTTCATTGCACCAAGGGTCAATACATTTCTGGAGGTGATGTGTAGATTTGGAGCACCTGTATAAGCAGGTTTATGCATATTTTAAACACTAACCAGGTGTAAAGATGGTCCATGTTAGTGTTAACTCCATAAAATATAGTAAGAAGGCAAAGCATTTTGAGTAGTCCAAGTATGTTTTGCAGTAACACAAAAACTGACTTTTATTGTTGCCTACAATTTATCAAGGAAAGTTGTTTTTTTGTTTTTGTATGTGTGTATTTGTATGTCCAGTTCTTACTTACAATGCTTGATAGGCAGAAAGTGATGATGACATTAGACAGCACCAGTATAACACTAAGCTAGCGATTCAATTTTC
>NC_050518.1:23154658-23156992 GCF_002922805.2 Oryzias melastigma | reverse complement strand
TAGTGTTAACTCAATAAAATATAGTAAGAAGGCAAAGCATTTTGAGTAGTCCAAGTATGTTTTGCAGTAACACAAAAACTGACTTTTATTGTTGCCTACGATTTATCAAGGAAAGTTGTTTTGAGTGTTTCCACTGTAAAATGGATCCTTTAAACAGTTCTGAACCGCACCTCTTGAGGGCCCCATCCGTTGTAGGTCCATAGAAAAATGGAATGGAACAGTTGGGGAGGAGTTGCCATAGCCACTCGTTGATAGCGTTGACTGTATAAATAGGAGCTGGACTTATCAACCCCTCCCCTCTCGTGTTCCAAACAGGAAGTATCCACTGGTTGCAAGAAGGCCAAAGTCCCATAGACTTCCATTGAGAAATAGACAGTTTTTTTCTCAGTCATTTTATTGGTCACTTTCAGTGGGAGGGGTGTGGCCTTGGAACAAGCCGGAACAACCTTACTCATGATTGTCGACGTGACGTAAAAACGTGACTCAGCGGCAACTGGTTGCAATATGGCGGTAGACTAATCAGGAAGTGACGCGAAGGCCTGATTTCCCGAGGGCCGAAGGTAATGCATTTCCTATGGGGGATCTCAACGCCTGCTATGTCCAGTTCTTACTTACAATGCTTGATAGGCAGAAAGTGATGATGACATTAGACAGCACCAGTATAATACTAAGCTAGCGATTCAATTTTCCTCTATACGGCGGTATTCAACTTAGTCGCCCGTAATCGTCTTTCAAACAACATTAAATTCCTTTTACACACGATGTACAAAAGTAAAGCCAGAAAAAGACGAGCTGCTGGATGATTTTCATTGTTGATTCTTTTCTTGTCCTTGCACCACAATGACACGCTAGCGGTCCACACACGCGTGCGCCGTGAAAACAAACCACTCATTGGGAGCGAGGCTTAACTGAGTGGAAATGGTCTCCAGAATTACCTGGACAGTACTGTTCTACTCCTTACTGGACCTGACCGGACCATTCAGTGGAATCGAGGCTTTAGTATCTAAAAAGCCACTGTAAGACATTTTCCTTTTCTGTTTAATATCACAGACAGCTATGGTGTAGAAGTAGAGTGAGTCAGTCTCTAATTGGAAGCGAGTTTGATTTGGTTCCTGCTCTACCCGTCCGTGTCAAAGTGTCCTTGAGCAACACACTGAACCCCACATTATTCTTGGTGGTTGTGGGTTGGCGTTACTGTTCAGCAGTGGAGTGTGTGAAGATGTGTGTGAATGAGACTGTTAGGATCTTTAGGTCTTCTAAGTAGGTAGTAAAGTGCTATGTAAGTATATATCATTTATTTAGCAAATGATTTTATCTAAAACAAATGGGGAACAAAACAAGTACAAATCCAGGTCAGGGTCACACATTGTAGTAAAGTACTGTAAGATAAATGTCTTAGCCAATACTTTTTTATGAGTCTCGTGAGTTGCAACATAATTCTTTTCACCCTTTCAGGTCTTAATGCAGGTCATTTCACCACTGTGGCATCAGGATGTTGTGGTGAAAGTGATGTTTGTGCACAAACCAACACAATCTCATTCCCATGTCGTCACATTGACATTTGGTAAAGGACCTCTCCGCATCACTTTTTGACGTTTTAGGTGTCCCCAACTCGTCATTTTTTGTTGTGCTGGCTGTAAGTTAAATTAAAGGTCTGTAACCCTCGGGACGCAGTACTGGACCCAGGAACAGATGCAGTACCGAACCCGACCAGGTACTAGAAGTGGTACCCGACACGATCTGGGCCTGAATGTGATACCTGACGTGAACTGGTACTGGGTGAGGGTACTGGACCGGTTCCAGTTCGCGGCCCAGAAGCCAGCAGGTAAAACAAAAAAAAAACAAAAAACGACGAGTTGGGGAGTTAGGGACACCCTAGAGGTCAATTTTAGACGCAGAGTGGTCCTTAACCAAACGATGTGTGAGTGAGAATGTGTTGCACAAACATGTCTAATTCTGACAGATAAAAACAGGATAAGTGTCAGATGATAGTAAAAGCATTTTCTTTTAATTATAATTTTGCAGTTTTTAAGCCAAAATCAAAAAGTCTGTCATTTTTTTAGGACATATCTTTTGCAGTGCGAGAGTAAGTTCAATCAAAAATTTTCCTCTTACTTGGTACGACTGAGGACTGTCAGCGCTACAGTTAGCCTCCTCTGATATCCCAGCATCCCTTTGTTTACACTCTCTCTCTCTAGCTTTTTTAAACAGCATATTTTATCTGTTCCTGATCAAGTACAATTTGAATAAAGAAATACTTTTACAATTTTAATCTTAAATTCTTTTATATAAATCCTCTTCCCTGATAAAAATGCTACAAGAACGTTAAAAACA
>NC_050518.1:23123526-23154241 GCF_002922805.2 Oryzias melastigma | reverse complement strand
CCAAAATCAAAAAGTCTGTCATTTTTTTAGGACATATCTTTTGCAGTGCGAGAGTAGGTTTAATCAGAAATTTTCCTCTTACTTGGTACGACTGAGGACTGTCGGCGCTACAGTTAGCCTCCTCTGATATCCCAGCATCCCTTTGTTTACACTCTCTCTCTCTAGCTTTTTTAAACAGCATATTTTATCTGCTCCTGATCAAGTACAATTTGAATAAAGAAATACTTTTACAATTTTAATCTTAAATTCTTTTATATAAATCCTCTTCCATGATAAAAATGCTACAAGAACGTTAAAAACACCAACAACACAACTTTCACTGGAGTGGGTCTTAAAAGCAGAGATGTATGTGTGCGACGTGCAGCTCTCCAGTTGGTATGTAAGCTCACGTTCGCATTGAGAGACATGAGAGACAGACATGGAGACAGAGCTGACAGGCAGAGTGTCAGTGAGATGGTTCTGTGAGGAGGCGGATCTGCATGAGCTCAAGGTTCACTGCTCCTTCAAGCCTGTCCTGGTTAAAGAATTCAACATGTTTTTCCAAATTATAATCAATTTCAGGTTTCTGCTACATTTTAATATCTTTAAAGTACAAGCTCATTAAAGCTTCTATGCTTACATTTTCTTGAACAACTACGTTAGGGAAAAGTGTCATTTCATTACTTAAATGTTTGTATTTATGTTTGGGTTACATGAAATCTACAAGTTGTGTAAAACACTGTTCTAGTAAATATGGAAAATGTGATCCAATCAAAATAGTTAGACATCCAAAGCTCATATTTATTAAAGTGACCATCATAGCTTACCGCTGCAGTTAAAATGATATTTTCTTCATATTTTTGTTTTGTGAAACTTGCAGTTTCACTTTGTTGTCCATGTGTAATAAATCAATATTTTTGTGCTTCAAAGATCATTTTTAAATAGACATACTTGAAAAATGCAACTTTTTAACTACATTAAAGTCTATTGATCTATTTTCAAAGCATCCCAGTCGTCTTTCAATTATAATTATGCTGTTTTTAGCCAAAATAAAAAAAATGTGTTGTTTTCTAGGACTTAGTTTCTGCAGAGTGGCTGTAGTTTATCAAAAATTCCCTCCTGAGTTGGGTTGTCCCATCATCATATCCCATCATGCCTTTGTTTGTACTCTCTCCCGCTAGCTTACAGCCCCTCACATCCCCAAATTAACATTGGTGATGTTAAAAAAAAATGTCAAGCTGTATTGAAGCTATCCAGTCAAACAGTTTTGATCCAGATTTCAGCTCATAAATCTCATAAGTCTAATAAATACATGATTTATGGCATAAAATAAAATGAAATAACATAGATTAAGAAGAACGTAGAGATATATGCACAATATGGACTATACTGCATGATATATAATGTACTTTTTTTCTGATATGAAAAAAGTAATTTACATAATTCCAACTTTATTCTCACACTATTCTCTAGTGACATAATGACTTTAATAATGATGAAATGATAAATACACTGCAGACAATATCAACTGTAACACAACAAACAGCTGGAAAAACTAATAGGATTTTGATAGACTGCAAGTGGGAAAAATGGGGTAAAACTATATTAATACAATCCGCATCATAACACCGGATCTAGTTTTTACATACAGTATTTACCCGAGATAGATAACATAGGGGTTGTTATAAAGCCTATAGCTAATTTCCATAACAAAAGGATTTTTCTTAACCTGAACTGATTATTGTGATGCTAACGGCTAATGATGCTATTAATTTTTCTCAATATCATTAACTGATTGACATCCTCTTTACTTTACGTACCTCTGTTTTTGTCACGTCTTTCCTTCTCTTCTTTTTTTTCCCTTTTCTGCACACAAGAAAGTTTTGGTCGTTTAGACATTTTCAGTGAATCGGAACTAGAAGGCAACAAAATATAATAGGCTTTGTTCTGTATTTAAGTTAATGTGGGCTTATTATATTTTTTATACTTGAAGAAATAATAATGATCAACTAGTTTTAGGAGTAGCGGAGGTCACAATGTTTTACTTCCTCCTTTCTGGCGCCTCCTAGATGAGCAGCAACCTGTAGAGTTTGCCTATAATGTTGCAGTTGTAATATTTTAATAAAAACAAACATTTTCTAATACAAATGTTCTATGAGAAACCTTTCATAAAGTTGAGTGTAATTCCTCAACATTGAATGGTGTCAGAAGTGGGATTCTGTGTGTGTTCATCAGAGCTCGGACCAGAGAGATCGGTTCAACTGAATCACACACAAAGATTCATCCTCGCCAAATCGCAAAGAGGGACGAGGACTGTGGTCCGTGATCTCGATCGACCACGACGGAATCATCGGACTTTGGTGGATGGATGGATTTGACAATATTATTTACTGTGGAGTTTGAGCCAAATTGTTTTAGGAGTAAACATCAGGGTATCCATCTACCTCTACTATAGATGTGAATGTCTAATCTTTCTAGATCTGTTTATTTAACTCTTACCCTTGTAATCCAAACTTTCAGGTACTGATTGGTGTAAAAAAGAAATGAGAATATTTATGTGTGAATCATGAAGGTTATTCCCACAAACAGAAGTTTTCCATTAGAAATGTTTAAATCTTATTTTCTTTTATGTGTTTCTTTGCTAAAAAGCTGGACCCACATGTGTTGGCACTGTCACAGCAGTTCAACAAACGACAACAAACGCACACACACACACATACACACATGGTGTCATCCTGGCCTATTCAGTGTGTATTCCTCATTAAAGTCATTCAGAGTAATTATAATGATATGAATGGACTGGCAGCTGTGACAGTGATAATGGGTTGCTTTAGCTTGTTCACTTACCCGTGTGTGTTGGTGTGTGTGTGTTTGTGTGTGTGTGTCCTGTGCAGCAGTGTAAATAGAGGTGTGTGCTGGAAGAGCCGATCTTCTCTTTTCCAATCACATTCCTTCACATCTTTCACATGTCTTATTTTCCCAGCAGTATCATTTCTTTCTTTCTTTATTTTTCTCAGCAAAACCCTTCCCCTCTCATTTCACCTTTCAAATTAGAGATCCCGCTCCTTCCCCTCCTCCTCATCCTGTCTGTCTTCTCATACTGTTTCTCTGTTTTCCCAAATCTCATCCCTCATAGTCTTTTTTTTTTTTCATCTCATTCTACAAATCGAGTTCTTCTCCCTTGATAAAGGCTGTTAACATCCAGCTGTGATTTGGCCAGTTTTTGTGGAATATTTGTGAAGAAGATGCACAGTGAGTCGGTACTTGCTCCTAGAATTTCAGAGTGTGAAGGTTGCTTGTTATGACGTTGTAGGACATCATCAACGGAAGACAAACCTGTAGAAATTCTTAAAATAGCCTCATAACCTTGAACAACAGAGAAGCTTAATACGAAATAAGCTGAGCAAACATAAGAAATGTCATCATTTACTGAAAAGCATTAAGCATTTTTTAGGGCTGGGAGTCGAATAAAAAAATGTAACTAATTCATCGCAAACCAAGAAAAATTATTCACGATTAATCTTTTTTTTTAATTTGCCGACCATTTATTATCTGCAAATAATAACAATATGAAATCAGACACAAAAGTGTACATTTAGAATGTTAAAACATTTATTAAAAAATAATCAGATTAATATTGTGATTAATCACAATTAATTGCAATGTTTTACTAAGTCCATTTTATATGCGGCTTTTGAACAACAACAAGCCAGAGAGAAAAAGTGTCATTAATTTGAATTGTCTGAGATTCTTTAATGTATTTAGTGTTAACCCAGAAGTGTAAATTGTGTGTAGAAAACTCATAAGCAGTAGACACCAGACTTTTATGTTTATTGTATTATTCCAAGAAAACAAAGATGCTGACACGTAAGAAATGGACCTGAACACCTAAAAAAGAAAAAAAAGTTCTAGTCGCCTAACCCAAATGCTCTATATCACTGTGCTAGAAAAAAAAATGTTTGTTCACTGTCTAGACCAGGAGTCTGGTGGCCCTCAGTGGCACATCGTCATAACACGACCACGGATCAAACAATCCGCTTTTTGTGAAAAACAGATATGAACTGAAAAAAATAACAAGAATAAAGTACTAAAAGTCGATTGAATATTTATTTCTTTTGTAATGAACCATGGAATAAATGATATAATGCACACAAAGTGTTTCTAATGAATGGCGTGGAAGCCTGAACCGTTCAAGGCAAAGACGGTTTCTTTGCGAAGTGTAATTTATTTGCGTTAATAAATATTAACGTGTTACTTCTTTTTGATTCATTGCATGCATTAATGCGTTAACTTTCAAATCTATAATTCTTTTTTTATTCAAGGTATTTGCTATATTACTTGTAAAAAATCGCATGACTGCAAAATAAAAGGAAAATCAGATGAACAAGCTCTAGAGTTATTCACATTTGCTAATTACCTGCACAACATATTAGTATCAGTTCTGAAAGTATCCATACAAACAAAATGTGAGTTCATTTTACATTCATTTTTAATAACACTTGCTCTGAAATTTGTCTATTTTGTATGCTAAAAATTCGATTTTTATGTTTGCGATGTACCAATCAATGTAATTTTGCATCACCTTGAATTAAAAAAAAACATTGAAGAATAGTATATATACTCGTCATAATTGACATACATGAAGAGGTTAATGTCTGAATGCTCATTTTAGTCAATCTTTAGTAAAGCCAATTATCAAAAAAACAAAATTGGACAGGATGTTCTGAAAACTGTCTTTAAGTTGTGTGGAAACAGAATACTTGTTTTATAGTTTAACACAATGATTAAACCAAATTAAAATGTTGCACCCCCCTCTAAGGCAAAGCATATGTGAGTCTCAGACACCAACTGACCAGTTTGACCTCTAGTTCCAAGTCACTGGCTCCCCCAGGCCTCACAGTGTGTGATGAACTTTGCTTAAACCCCCAAAATAAATAGGACCGTGAAACTTATCCTGAAACTAGAATCCAGTTTGGTCATGATAAATGAACGCTTCATTGTTACCCTTTTAAAGTTATTAGACTTTCCGAAACTTTCCACAGACAACATCCCAGATGGCGCTGTGTGGCAAACCATCTGGCGAGTCGCTGTAAATAAGCAGCCTGCCATCACATTGTTGCAGCATTTTTAGTAACATGAACCCAGAAAATGTTGAATCATGACAATCAAATGCCAACAAGACAAAAGGCTGAACCAAAGAGGACATTTTGGTGGCATTTCAGTCAGTTTTTCTCATGCAAAAGGAGCCATCTCATAAGAAGTCCATATCAATCACTCCTTAATGTTGCAGTTATGTTAAAAACATTAAAAAAACAACTTACAGTACAAAAAATGTACAAGAAATACTATCTAAAAATTTGAATTTGCCCTGTTTTGTAAATATTGAGGTAAAATCTCATATTTTTGGCTATATAACTTTATAGAGAAAAAAAAGGGACATTCTTGAGGCTCAAGCACAGTAGGTGAGTGCAGGTAACAGGCAGAGGCCTTTATGATGGTGATTTCTGTTGCTTTGTATCCATAGCGACTGCTTCAGGAAATCTGATCCACATTTAATGCTGCAGAGAGTCTAACTCGCTGCAAAAACATTTGTCTTTGTTTGAACTCTTCCCAGTATCATATCAGGGAATGTGGATTTACTATTTGATGTACTTCTCTTTTACACAGTTTATTTCCAAGCTGACTCATCTCTGTAAAAAATAGTTGTTGTTTTATGAAAGAAACGCTTCAGGTCAAGCTGCCTCCCGTTTGTAAAGCTGATTTTTTCACTCTGCAGACATTAATTACTGCAAATTTTCTGTGCTTTTAAGTGTTTTATGATTTGCAATCTGAAGAATTTTCTTGAAAGTGATTTTTTGAACTGCTGTGAAGGTCACCTCATTTGGATTTTGCCTGATGTGAGAACCTTGTTTGGATTTTTTATGGTCAGGGTTACAGACAAAGACTTCTGCTGAAGAGAGCACAATTCAGTCAAAAAAAAAATTCTGATTTTATTTTTTATTTTTTCCCCTCTCTGGACAAAAAATGTATTTTGCATCAGTATTAAACATACAGCAATACAACTTAAGGCTAGGTTGATAAAATCGAATAATCAATCTGAATCAATCTCAGTTTAATAGATCAATAATTGATCCATAAAAGTAAAAATTTGATCTAACACATAATTCTAAAGTCTGTTAGCTTGATGCTAACATATGATGGAATAGGACGGCTAATGCTAATGCTCGGTTGACCTAAACATACATTGCTGACTGAATAAACGTTCATATACTCACAGAGATGAATTTTCAAAACTCTTTATAGGAAATATGTTTTTAAAGTAACCATTTTTACTCATACTTTCTTCTTCTTTTGGAGTAAGGTGTCATGCCATAGCACAATCGCCACCTAGTGGCCAAACTGAAACAGCCTCCAATTGTTGGAACTTCTTCATTAGAGAATCCATATAACACAGTATCATATTAACAATTAATATTATTTCACTAATACATTTTATAGTATGTGAACTAAATCAGATTAATATGAATATTTTCAAAATATTTATTTTTTGTAATGTATTTCTAAACAAATGTGTCTTAATGTGTAAAATTGAACTGAATGGATCCAAAGAATCGAACAAAGATTGGAATCCAATCAATCCAGGCTCTGGTGAATCGAATCAAACTGATTCTAGAAATGATTGGCGACACCCAGCCCCAATACCACTCTGATAAAAATAGTGTTTTGGAAGTTTTTAACATGTTTTTGTGGTATTTTTCTCATGGGGAGGACATATAGAAAGAAAATTAGGTGTAATTTGCATTTTTTTTCCAATCAGATCATTTTGAATCAACAGCAGATGTAAAAATGCCATCGAGAAAGAATCCACTTGTAGACAAATGGATCCATGAACGTCTTTGTTTTCCTCGTCTGAGCTGGAATCTGGATTTAAACTGACAGTATTGGTCGACATTGCTGTTGGATTCCCATTAGATTTGGGTTGTAACGGATGGATGATGGGAAGGGGGCGGGCTTAGGCCACACCCACATTCCCATCCATGACTTAAAGGTGAATTTCTAATGAACTACTGCCTCTCTGCAGAGACTATGTCCTATAAAAACAACACAAGTTTTTTCATTTTGACTAAAAATCTCATCAGAATTAAAAGACGACTGGGAACTCTTTTACTATAGATCAATAGATGATTGGATTGGGTCTTTAAACAGTGGTTCCAGTATTCTGATCGTCTGTTTTCTCATTTTTTATTCCATCTTACACGTTCTTATAACACAACTAAATTGAATACATATGTGGGATAACAGCTTCGGAATTATAGTCTGTGTATGAATGCTGACTACATATTTGTCATAAATTAGGTGAGAGTATTTAACTCATTTTTCTGGCTGGTTTTTTCCAAAGATCTACATATGTATTGGAAATGAAAGGAAAGTGATGAGCAGTGAGCACGCTCAGAATGCAGCTCGTTGCTGTGCTTCCTTAAGGTTCTTATGTAACCATGGCAACAGCATCACTTTTAATGTCTGTTGAAACACTAATTGCATCTTCTAGCTGATCTTTCTCTTTTCTTCATGAAAGCAAATAGATACAATTTAATGCAATTACGAAATGATTTTTTTACATTAATAGAGGAATGTTTAGTTGATCGGTTTGATGACATCATCTGTGCATGAAAATTCCTTTAATATAAAAGAGGTCCTCCGAATCTTTTACTTTTTTTTAACAAATTGTTGATTCCACACAGATTGGCTTTAACTAGAAACTGTCAATTGAGAAGCAGTCTGGCAATGACTCACACATTGACTCTTCTTCTTCTGAAACAGATGCTTGTTTAGCCTTCCAAGACTTCCAGTCTCCTGAACCTTCTGGTTATAAATCCTTTCTTTCTTTTGCAAAATGCTATCCATGCTGCTATAGTCGATCATCGTCTTAAATTGTCTTAATCTGCAGCAGAACTTTCCAGAATCCTTCTATGTTAACCAGAATAATAATTTGTGTTGCCAAGGAAAGACCTGGTTCTTTTCAACGCTCTTCAGGGCATTTCTCTTTTCTTATTGGCCACGGTTGGGTTTATGACAACAATACAAAATATCTGAACAATAGAAGCTGATTGATGAAGTGCAAAAGAAAAAAAAAAGATTAAAACTTTTAGGAAAGGCAAATGATTAAATTAATAATGGAAAGGTAAAAATACGAATTTTCCACAATAATTAATTTAAAATCAGTGAAATTGTGAATTTGTGAAAGTTATTTTATTGTTCAAATGTGATTCCTTCGTGTTTGAGAACATTTCTTCGTTTTTTTCTCCATAATCCTAAATGTTTGATAGAAGAGTCTCGTTTGTGTTAGAAAGACTGAAGTCTTTCTTGAAAAACCTTCATCAACCGGCTGTGAGAAGCACCTCAATCTGTGATAATTAGCTGCTCCAGCAATATACTATATTATATAATATAATATAATATAATATAATATGATATAATATAATATAATATAATATAATATAATATAATATAATATAATATAATATAATATAATATAATATAATAGACACAAAAAACAAAATGCAAATTTTATTTATCCATGAACCAAAAGTGCATTTAAGGTTCAATTTAAACTGATGAAAAAATACTGCATGGAGACTTAATCTTTTCAAGTATGCAGGTTTATGATCTTTTCACCTTTTTGTTATAAATTCTTAGAATTTCAGCCTAAAATATTTAAACCACGTCATGATTTATTCTTCGGATTATAGTGGGGGTGTTAAATCTCTAGTTTTGGGACACTTTATTCATTTTATTTTATTAGGATTTTCATACTTAAGAACTACTTCCTGAACCATTAATCGG
Organism: Oryzias melastigma; assembly: GCF_002922805.2. Classification (NCBI taxonomy): domain Eukaryota; kingdom Metazoa; phylum Chordata; class Actinopteri; order Beloniformes; family Adrianichthyidae; genus Oryzias; species Oryzias melastigma. Next base: position 23,145,418 of record NC_050518.1, on the reverse strand, counting down.
ATGATCTCTGTCAACCTAATGATTGTTTACATGCAGACAGGTTTTCGACTGGAGCCACTCTAAATGCCGTTTCCGTTCAGGGTTTACCCGTACGTGTGCTGTGGGTTGTTGAGTTGTCCAGACCCATGGAGGGTCATAGAGAGGAAAGGCTACAGGGGTATCCATCCATCCATTCTCCTGTCGTGGGTCATAAGAATGTTGGAAGGTGAGGTAGACCTGCAGGGGTTATTGCTGTACAGTTATCCAGTGTGAACGGCGGCTCATTTGACTGCAGTCAATGTGAAGATACCATCTTTTCTTCTCCAGAACCTGAACTAGACACTAGGAACACTTGAGGGTTTAGTACATGTGCAGCAGAGCTGTTGATGGAAAGAAGATCATTCATTCAAACAGAGTCTGTCCAAGACACTTTGATTGATTTAAAAGGAGAAATACTCGGAAATGCAAAAACAAAATGATTTCTTGATTTCTTTGTTCTCTTTCATAAGAAAAACGCCACACATACATGTTAAAAACTAAAAAAATACAATTTTCATCAGAGGGAGACTTTTAGTTACTTTTAGTTAATTTTTTCACCCACATCCACCCATAAGAGCAGTTTTGACAGAGGCTAATCATTAATGTACTGACTGTGCAAATAACAGAGAAAACGTGCTGCCAATTGAAAAATAACCGTTGATCATTTATAATGATCAATATTCATTAATCAAGATTACGGTAAGAGTCAGAAAACCAAAACAGAAAAAAGCTAAGCATTAAAAACAGAGGTAAATTTGTTTCCCTGTTTCTTTCTTCTCCTCCCGATCATTTATTTCTCTCTCCAGATAATAAATATCTTTGCGCGTTCTTCCACCCATCCGTCCTCCTCTCTCTCTTTCATTGTGATCCTTCCATAAATAGTGATTGATCAGCTGCAGCAGCTCACCGATCATCTCCTCAGCTCCTCTTTTTCTTCATTCATCCCTTCATTGCTTTTTCTTCTCTCCTTCATTACCTTTTTTCTTCTTCCCATAAATCCTCTCAGCATCCCTCTCCTCCTGCTCCTCTGTTCCGCTTCACCTCATCTTACCTTTCTTTATCACCCTCTTCCTTTCTTCAGCTTCCTCTGCAGGCGTGATCTTTGGGTTCTCATATTTGTCCTCTGTGGATTTGTTATTTTCTCAGTCAGATTTTGCTTTGAGCCTTTTGATTTTCATCGTTTGCCTTCTTTTGCAGTCTCACCTCATTTACATTTTTTCCTCTTTTTGTCATATTTTTCCATTTCAAAGTATTTCTCCTTTATTTTTCATTCATCTTTGGCTCCTCACCTTTCTTAAAGACCCACTTCACTAAAAAATGTGTTTTTTTTTTTGTGTTTTTAACATGTTTTTTTAGAACTCATAATGGAGGACAAATATAAAATACTTACAATTAAAACTGTACGTTTGATTAGTTTTTTTAATCAGTTTGTTGTGAATTAGGAGGAGATGAAAAAAGTCATAAATATACGATACATCTTCTGGTACATGTCTCACAATACGATAAGTATCACGATATATCGCAAGACTGAATTTTTTTTAAGACTTTAAAAAGAACTCGACCAAAATATCAATATGTCTTTCATCGTACAAAAAAACTTGTACAATTATTTTAATTTAATGATCACAACATTAAAGGATAACCAAACAGGATAGTTGGAGGCTGACTCCGCCCACAGCCGAAATATGAAAATCCAGTCAGGGGGCGGGGCTTGGGGGCAGGACTGTTATCATCACTGGAGCTGCAGATCATGACGTGGGACTTAAGAAATGATGTTGGAAGTACATTGACAAATAACGAAATTCAACTGTAATACCTTATTTCAACCTTTAGAGGGCAGCATTTTAAGTTTATTTAAAATGTCAAATTTGTCAAGGACCAGCACACAGCACTTTTAAACCCCCATTTTAGGAGGTAAACAGCCAAAGAAAAGCGTTTATTTAGGGTTTGGTTGCCCTCAAAGCACTGCAACTGTATCTCATATACAAGTCACTTTTACACACAAATCAACGGAGCTTTTCTTTGGTAAATTAAGAAATATTAGTTTTTAAAGAAAAAAGGCAACATTGTCTGATTTCCCCAACAAAATATTTTTCAGTTTGAAAAAAGTAAAGTAAAGTAAATACTGGGAGGATGACAGAACATTTAACACAAGCTGTTTTGACTGTGGTGTAGAGGCTCCTGCTAAGTTCACACTTGACACGGAAGCGCCGCGAAGCGGAGTGCGTCATGGTGAATCGCGGAGTTTTATTGTGAAAAATTTGTTACATTTTGAAAATTTTTGATGTAACTTCCTGCCAGAATTGATGTGGAATTGATGTGGATCACTAGTGCTCAAAATAGACCAAACGCCGAAACGATCGGCTGCACTGCCTGAGCTTTCTGCGGAGGACCGCGGCGCTCTGCGTCCGGTGTGAACCACAACATGGGTTAACAAGAGCGCCGAATCGAAGTGGCGTCCATTACGCGGCACTTCTGCGTCCAGTGTGTACCAGGAGTCAGTGCACTGTGCTGATAGCTAGCAGTCGGAGGTTTAAGTGGAAAACAAAACTGAGACACTGAATACGTGATGAATTAGAGTCGTTTTCCTTTATTTTCAGCTGTGCTTTATGTAAGAAAATGGAAAATATGAGCATAGGAAGATCCTGAAAACATGCTGGAAAATGATGGAAAAAATTGGAATTTGAGAACAAAAAATGGCTTAAAAAAAATAAAAAAAGATACATGGAGACATGGTCTTTGGTCCACCCGTTCCTGGGACATGTATGACTTTATCATAACACTTTTGCTCGGGTTAAAATCACCCGGCGATGGTGCTCTAGGGTTAAATAATGCTGTGTCAACAACCAACTTGACTTGTCTCCACGGCCCTAATGAATTCGCTGGGCAGACCTCAAACTCGGGGCTCCACTCCATTCTGATTTGTCCACTTGCGGACAAATTTGTTTGTCTTTGTTTACTTCGTCTGAGCTTTAGTTGGATCAGAACTTTACGGCTCGTTGGCTCTGAAATCGTTCTGCATTTTTCTTGCACCGCTACTATTGTGGGGTTTGGAGAGGCCGTAAGCCAACAGGAGACGGTGTAAACAGAGGGATGATTGGAAATGAGGGCAGGCATCTTTGCACCACCAGCTCCGCCCACAATTTAGAGATTAATTAAAAACAAAAAAACAAAGAGATGAATTTCTAATGAACTACTGCCCCTCTGGAGAAACTATGTCCTGGCTAAAAACAGCCTAATCTTACAATAGATCAAAAGATGATTGGAGTTCAACCTTTTTTATTTGATCTTTTCCACTGCATTCTCTCATTTTCTGTGCTGCCCTCCCCAAACATGTCTTTCCTCCCCATTACCCGTCTGTCAAACTCCTCCACCATCCCGTCTTCTCCTCGTTTGGTCTCCTTCTCGTCCTTGTTTTCTCCTTGAAAATGTTGCTCAGCAGAATTTTCTGCGGCTCCTGAATGACGAATATGGGACTGAGAGACGGAGCGGCGTGGAGATAAAAGATCAGGCTTCAGCCCTCCAGTTAAATGATAACATCCCCCGTTCCACACATTTCACAATTTCCAATTAAACACTTGAGTGCTCGAGTGATCCTATCTGTTTAGCAGCTTGGCAGCTTTTTTGGCTGCAGTAATCGATGATCTATCACTTTGTTTTTGCCACTTTCTTCCTTTGCTTTAGACATCCATCCTTTTTCTGGCTTTGTGTAATCTCATAAACACAAGCCACTCGTTTCTTGCAATTTTCCCTTCTTTCCCTTTCAGTTTCATCTTCTTCTCCTTTTTTGCGTTCTCCTTTGCCCATAATCTCACATCCTCCTCTCTCTGCTCTGCGTTTCTCAGTGTGACAGTCTAAGTAGGTCGGTGTTGACAGCTGAGCTCCGCGCAGACAGCGAGGAGACGTTATTTCTGCCCTGTGTGGGTTTCCAAACATTTGCTCGTGGCTCATCCTGCCCGCGCTCCACGCTCACAGCCGCTGCACGGCCACATCAGAATCACAGCACGCCGTGGAGCGGGCGTCAGGTCCAAACTTGTTAGCGGTCCTGGGCCCCACATCAGTGGGAATCACGTCTTGACATGTAGGCAAAATGTTGCAGAGCCCTGACAGGGTTTGTCAGGCCTGTGCGGAGCCGCAGTCATCTTTCTGGGCCCCCGACGTCAGAATCAGCTGTCAGCTGCTCCGTGAATGGAGGTCAGCTCACAGGACATTACCATTAAATGGGTGCAATTACAGCATTTCTGTCAGCAGATGTGCGAAAGCCTTTGTGGCTTCCTTCCTAGATAAAGCGGAAAAACGACAGAAAACAAAGTCACATCATGTATGGATATTCTGAGGACAGCTGATGTGGAAATCACTGATAAAATTCAGATATTTCAAAATCTATTCAACTGCTTCTCAATTTTTGCACACAAAGTCTAAATAAAACAAATCATAAAGACTTGTATCATGAAGCTGTATTGTCTTCAGACATTTGCAGAGAAACTGCAGACTGGAAGCTAACTTGAATTTGGGCTAAAAAAAGACTCAAACCACCATGGAGTAGAGTCACGCAGCACAAGCTGGAGAAAAGCGTTGCCTTGTGATTCCTTACTAACTTAATAAAGGATTATTTTTGAGGTGTTTTGATGGGCGACAATAGCCTGGCTTCAGCTAAAAGTCAAGGATCTGCCAGTTTCAAAGATGTAAAGATGACCACTCTGAAGCTACAGCCAAAAAAAAAAAAAAAAACTTCTCAAATTTTACAGCCAAGCTCTGAATTTGGCTTTTTCCATCCTGGATCAGATTCCAGAGAAAACTGTCTCAGACCATTCTGTTCCAGTTACAAGCTGGAGAGAAATGCTCCTGGGAGAGGAATCAGTGTTTTTTTTTTTTTTTTTTTTTTTTGCAATAAATCATACATCAAAGGGATTCAATTTGTGAATCTTAATTTGACTTTATTGTGAGTGAGGAATCCATACAGGTGTAAATCATCCAAATTTACAAAGGGGTCCCAGGATATCTGAGTTGCATGCTTTTCAAGCATTTTCCCCAAAGGAGAACAAAAAGTCTTCAGAGATGTCTGCAGCAAGAGGAAAATATTTATAGTCTGGTACCTAAGGAGCATCGGATGACACAAATTTACCAAAATGTATCCAGGAAAGTCGTTAATTGCTGTAAAAACCACTAAAGAGGTTCTGCTTTCAAAAGACACAACAATATTTAGCACAAAATATTACAAAGATTCTTAAAATGGATGAGTTTGGTTAACAGTCATATTTAATCCAACTATTGTATGGTGTAGAAGTAGAGCAGTCAACCTCTGATTGGAAGACGTGTCCTTGGGCAAGACACTGAACCCTCCTGGTGGTTATAGTTTGGTGCCAGCGTTCAAGGTACTTGAGTATATGTTCATTGATTTACTGTAGCTTTTCTACTGTTAACATGATCAACGTCATTTCAGTAGATTCTGAAGGAGAAAAGTGGCTCATCCTTCAGAATCTACTGGAATGACGATTGTGTTGACGGTTGAAAAGCTACAGTATGTTAAATATTTAGTGTTTTAGCGTCACTGGTGATGCCTCACGTGTTAAAGCGATGAATTGATATTAAATGCTGCTAAATTCTCTATGAATAGGTGCATAAAACTGCTGAGTGGAACCACAGTGGACTTGTTCTTTTTTATAGTGATTTTGTTTTCTAATAAGCTTATTTAAAAAATGAGACACCAGCCTTTTTTTTTAAGTATTATATATAGTTTTTTTTTATTTTTTATTTTTTTTTGTGAAATTGATGAAAGAGTAGTATAAAGACCCACTCCAAAGAAAATTGAGTTTTAGGTGTCTTTAACAGGTTCATGTGGCATTTCTCCAATGATGGAAAGATAGTAAGGAAGTTAGGATAAAAATGGCCTTTCTGAGTATTTATTTATTCATATTGCGATTGAGGAGCAGACAAATAAATGCAGCTAGAAAAAGATTGTAATTGTGATGTTGCAAATATGCATCCACATGTAGACTACTATCCATGTACGTCTTTGCTTTCCTTGTCTAAGCTAGATCAGAAGCTATACGATTGGATAGCTCTGATACTGGTCACAATTCTGTGGCACCGCGGATGTTAAGATGGGAGTGTGAGGGGCTGTGAGCTAGAAGGAGAGCGTGTAAAACAGGTGGATGATGGGAAGTAGGGGTGGGCTTACTATGTACTAACAGTCTCACAACTCATTGGTGAATTTCTTACATTTCTGGCATAATTATAATTAAAGAACAACAGGGAAAATCTTTTCAATATATCAAAAGATGATCGGAGTGAGATTTTAAAAGCTAACATAGCCCCAAATCAACTTTTTTTGTCTGTTGACCTCTATAAATACGGCCTTAAAAGTGCTGTATGTTGGTCATTGCCAATTTTTTGACAAATTAGAATAACTTCTTGAAAATATAGTCAAAACCGTCCTCCTACGGGTTGAAATGAGGTACTACAGTTGAATTTCGTGATTGGTCAAACTAAATACTACAGAAACACCAACTGGGGATGTTTCTGTTTGCATGTTCTCCTCATGCATGCGTGGGATTTCACCAGGGACTCTTAAACCGTCCAAAAACATGCTTCATAGGTTGATTGGTGACTCTAAATTGTAGGTGTGAAAGTGAGAGTGAACGGGTGATTGAGGCGACCTGTTCAGGATGACTGCTGACTTCGCCCATCAGTAGCGGGGTTAGGCTCCGGCACCCCCGCGACCCAGAAAGGGTCAAAGCGACCAAGAAGATGAATGAATATCAAACTATTCAAGTCCCACATCATGAACTGCAGCCCCACCCCTCTGACTGGATTTTTAAATTTCGGCTGTGGGTGGAGTCAGCCTCCAACTTCCCTGTTTGATTACATTTTAATCATGCACAATAAATAAATAAATAACAATAATAATAATAGAACATGCCCTCCGATAGCGTCACCACTGTGCTGGTAGATCCCCTCACACATGGTGTCTCCATTTAAAAGTGAGAACTGAACATTTGAGAGCGACCGCGCCCTGAGGGGTTTGTTTTGGATGCTTGTGTTTGTTTTACTCCATCCGAGCGGTGTATCCGAGGCGTTTTGTGTAAATACTAGTGCCAGTGTGTGTTTGTGTGCATATCCACATGCATGCATGCGTGTGTGTGTGACTGCAGCAGAGCCTAAGGCTGTCCGGGGTGTATTCAATATGTTTAATTTTGAGCTTTTTGACAGCTGCATTATTCACAGACTAGCAGGAGGCTGACTGTTCTAACCTCCATCCACCCACTGTGGGGGGGCTTTTCATCTCTGCCGGGGAGGAAACTTCTCGTGCTCCTCTGTGAGCCTGACATACAGTAGTAACAGATGCCTCCAGGCCTCCGTGTTGCCCAGTGCTTTTTTAAATATTCACATCCAGAAAAGTGCTTCGTGAATCAGTTTATAGGAATAAACAAATTGTCTGCCTGCTATAAGTGACAGCGTGCTTAACAGCCACCCAAGCCCTCTCACTTTTTATAGGGCTTTTTCCTAAATTATTTCTGATTGAAACTCAGTTCTTGCTGTGCTCGAATCATAAGAACACCCAGAGCTGTGGCACTCCAGGCTTTTCCCAGGGAAGTTATATCTGCCTGAGCTTTGTGGAGGAAAACTTTACCCAAGTAGTTTAACCAGAAAAAAGACCTGAGCTACACCCCTGAAACTAAAAAAAAAAAAGTATCGAAGTTTTGTATTGCCAAAAAGTTGGATGGTTTTTACTAGAATGTGCCTTCACTCATAATTTCAAGAGAATACCATGTAATGTATTTATTGTTGAAGAAAGGATTGTGGAAGGTTTTCTGTCTTAATGTCAAACAGAGGGACAGAATTTTTATTTTTTTGTTTCATCCATCATGAGTCAAAGAAAAAAATGTAACATGGAACAAATTGTTGTCAAACATTTAGAAAGCCGGAGCTTCATCTCCAGGATTTAAAGTAATCATAACTGTTAAAGTGAAGTATTTACGTACTCGGTCTCAATCTGCTAATTCTGACACAGAGAACTCTCACACATGGCAGGGATGATTGTTTTAAGTATATAACATGAAGGTCTGTCCCAAAAGGTTACTGACAGGTGGGTCCAATGATCATTGACTGTATAAAGAGAACTGGACTGTGTGAGGGTGATGTCACCCATAGAAAATGCCTCACTCGAGGCTCCAGCAAAATAAAGCCAATTCAGTCACAATTTTTCCGCCATTTTTTCGGTTTCCATGTTGGAACCAGACAACAGTGATTGGTCTGATTCTTTCCATGGCAACTACTGTTGCCCATCATGAGTAAGCATCTTATCTTGAAAAAAAAATTAGGAAAGGTATCAGAGCAAGGATTGTTTTTCTGACAAATAGAATGATTGAGTAATTTATTTTTCAATCGAAGTCTATGTGATTTTGGCTTCTTGGAGCCAGTAGCTACTTCCTGTTTGGAACTTGAGGGGGGAGGAGTCACTCAGTCCAGTTGTCTGTACACTGTCAGTGGTCCGTATGCTTTTCCCATACAGACCCCAACATCAGGATGTTACCAATGAAAACTCAGGGGAGTGCTGAGATTTTCACTCCTTGGACATCTTACCAGCTGTTGCAAGATGACTTTAAAACCACATAAGGCTGAAACAAGCTCAAGTGTTGTGTGCTCTTGATGTCTCCAGTGTTTACTGAACCATAGGAACCATTAAATGTAAGCTCTGTGGCAATTCAAAACCAATGTCATCCGATAAAAGCTTGTAATCCCTTAGCAATAAGTAATCTATTTAAGTACATTTAGTGTATGATGAAAGTGAGGCGGTGCATTCAAAGCTTACTTTGTATACACTATACTGTACTCCGCGTACATGGTCTATAATATACTTGCTATACTTATACTCAAGTATACTTAGTAAAATAAACTTTGAGAGTACTACTACTTTGTGAAGGGATATTTGCTCTATGATCTAATTACAAAATCCAAAAGCAGAGAAACAGACAAACACGCAAGATAGACAGACATGGACTTAAGGTTGGTTCCAGAACCAGCTGGAGAACAGGTGGTTCAAGAGCAGGTGACACTCATAACATGATGAACATATGAAAACTTTCTTTTTCAATTTGCTAACGCTTACTTGATTTGTTGTCACGATCTGAGATAACAAGACACAAAAGCACTTTCACAAGTTCTTCATTTGACAAAAAGCCGCCTCGGTATTACTTGAAAGAATCTCTCAGCCACAACAGTCTGGCACCTCCTCCTCCTCATGCTGCTCACTCACTGTTGTAGGATCTTATTCATCAGTCAGCGTTTTCTGTAAGTCGGCCAACGTGGTTGTGTTGGTCACTCTGGCACGGTGCTCCCTCCCAAGCTGATTCCACATATGTTCAGTGGGTTTGGTTCAGGAGTGAGAGCAGGTCTGTCCACCTTCACTCTCCAGTTCATGATGTGGCCTGTGACAATGTGTGGGGAGAGTTGGACTTTCCAACCTGTGTTAGCATGAGACGCTCACTCCTTAAGAAGTCTTAAATTAGTATATTTGTGAATTAATATTACATCTAAGTGATGACAAACCTTCTTATCGACCCGTATCATCATACTGCATGCTACAAACTGTAGCTGGATAGGCTCCAGCAACCATGTGACCTCAAAAGGGAATCAGTGGGTTTGAAGGATGGATGGATGGATGGATGGATGGATGGATGTTATGACCATCTGAAAGTTACCAGTCCTTCACTCCTGTTTGCTCCTAGGCAACTTATAAACAAGAAACAGTGACAGAATGTGCTGTTGGGTATTCAGTAGCAAGGTTTGGCAACATTTTAATTAGTACTATTTACAGATACATCCACAAAAGCTTTCCCTTTACAATTGTGACACTAGTACAAAAAATAGACTGTATGACAGCCAATTCAAACAAAAATGAAAAGCAACAACCAAACTTTGAAGTCCCTCTTTAACTATATTTGTATCTATTGAAAACAGTGGTATTTTATGATCCTCATACAGATTTTTGCAATTAAAAAAGCACATTTGTGCCAGGAGTTTATTGGACATTCACCTCTGGGCTGTGGACAGGTGCAGAACACTACTTTGACATCCCAGAATTCCTTTGTTTACTCTCTCTCCACATGGCCTGTAGCAGCTTACTACTCCAAGCTAACATTAGCATAGCAAAAGAAACAGAGAGCAATATCCGAGCTATCCAGTCGTACAGTTTTAAGTCAGACCGCATCTCAGACGAGGAAAATGAAGATGTTCATGGATCTATTTGTCTCAGGTGGAGGATTTTGAATTGGAGTAGCAATTGAAGAGTTTGGCAGTTGCTGCGCCACAAACCTAAACTTTTTTAAGGTGCAGTTTTGTCTTCACCTGATCCAACATGATTTGAAAAAAGAAATACTCAGAAGCACAGTTATAACCTTAAATAAATGTATGTAGACATCCTCCATCAAGAGAAAAATGTGTCGAGAATATGTTAAATAAACCAAAAACACAGTTTTATTTGTAGTGGATCTTTAAGGACTCACTCCAATCATCTTATCTATTTTAAAAACATTCCCAGTGGTCTGTTAATTATGATTATGCTGTTTTAGCCTACATCAAAACGCCTGTGTCATTTTCTAGGACATTGTTTCTGCAGAGCGGCAGGAGTTCATTTGAAATTCACATATAAGTTGTGGATTGGACTGTTTGAACAGAGCACCCCCCCTTTCCCCTCCCCATTGTGGAGCAGAGAGGAGCAAAATAAGCTCATTATCCAAAACATTTTCTTTTCTGCTCCTTATTTAAAATGATTTCAATAAAGGAATACTCAGAAATGTATTTCTGAGATTAGTTTTATTTATATTTGTCATCCATCATGGGAAAAATGCTACAAGAACTTGTTAAAAACATGAAAAATACAATTTTTTTATTGAATTTGGTCCTAAGTAAACATACTATAAAACAGTATTCCTCATCTGAGCTTTTTGATTCTTTATAAATACATATTTTACATAAAATAATCCATTTAGAAGCCAAAACTGGACTTTTTTTGCGACCCAAGACCAAGATCATATTATTTTGAGTCATTTTTGTCACAATGTGATGCTTCAAAGCTCATTTTACCCATTTGTTTTACATTTTTCTGTTATTCAATCAACACCTGACAGGAATATTCCATTTAGCTCATCAGCTGCTGAAAGCTCCTTTATATTTACCAGCTGCAGGCGCTCTGTCTGCCTGCAGTTTTCACTGAAATGAGGCTCCGAGCCGTTGCCAACAAACAAGACACTGAGAGCAGCACAGGAAAACCACAGAAAAGAAAAGCAAACAATGAGACCCAACTTCTTTAAAAACTTTGGCCATAATTGTCTTCCGGTGCATCACATGACTGATCTGTTTCACACGGATCTCTCCCAAAAATAATTGCTTATACGTGTTCTCGGATTTAACTCCCAAAGACTCCAAGACGTTGTATTTGTGTCTTTTCATCAGTGAGAAAACCTTTAGCTTCTCGTCTGCAGCCTGAAAATAAACCCAAGCGAGGCTGCAGGTCTGAGACCAGACTCTGATGACAGCAAATGAAAACACATTCCCCATTAGAACAAGTCCGCATGCAGTTTGAATGGAAACGCTGCTTCCACCTAGCATGACTCAGCCCAATCAGAAGGGAGAACCGGCTTGTTTCGTAACTCGCCCGTGAAGGAGGCGTGCCCACAAGCAGCAGATGTAAGCGCTGACGCGGGAATGGACGGGTTGGGAGTCAGCACAGAGCTGACGGAGGTTAAAGGACCGCGCTTTGACAGCTGAAAGATTTTCAGAGCACGCACACGTCTCCCCTGTGTTAGTGACTAATAGATCAGAGGCTTGTTAAAGGCCCGCTGCAAGAGCCAATTCTTCCCCTCAGAGACCGTCGGAGGGGGCGGGTCAGAAGTCCACTCAGGCCTTTGATCAACTGCAGAGAAGCGTTATTAATAAATACTCATTTTCTTTCTTCTGTTCACTTGTGTGCTCCGTCCTGTCACTCTCCAGCGATCTTCTTCTCTTTAATGAACGATTTGGAGTAATGGGCTGCCAGTGATGCCGGCTCAGTACTGATGAGGAGCGATGACAGGAGGACTCGCAAATGTCCACACATTGATCAACCGCTGAACAGAAATGACCAGGAGATGCAGTGACAGTTAATGATTCTGAGATGTACAAACATTAAAAACAAAGGAGGCTCTCACGTTCAGAAAGGGTTAAAGTTCAAAGCAGAATGTTCATAAATCAGAACTATCAGCAAATCACATTACAAAAAAACGACAATGACCTCTATAAAACTTTTTTGACAAATCAGAAACTGCATGATGTTACAATCTTTATTTAGGTCAGATAGATTTCTTGAGTAATCACATTGATACTAGGAAATCATATTATTTGATATAATTGTTTTTTTTAGATTTGAAATGATTTTATTCTAGAAAACATACATTAGTTTATGATCTATAAAAGTTGTGTGTTTTATTGAGAATACAATCATACACAGTTTCTCAAATTCAAGATCATCCAGAAGAATGACAAATCTTTAACCCCAAAGTCCAGGGAAGGACATCAGCTCATGTCGAGGCTGTAATGATTGTGGAGTTTGGTGACAGCAGGAAGATTATACAGGACTGCAGCTTTCTTCCACACCAGCAGTCTGTTGAGTTTCTCTTTATTCATGAGCGCAAATGCTCACCTGAGTCAAGCAGACTTTTCACAGCATACTGAGAGAAAAAGCTCAAAACTTTTGTAATGACAGATACTCACATTTGTCTTATTTTGTAACCAAACGTCAGGGACTGATGGTGTAGAACCCAGAATACTGGAGACTTGACTTGGTAGTAGAAACTCAAACGTTTATGAAGAAACTTGAACAAGACAAAAACCACAGGAGAAACAAAAGGGAGGCAAAGCAGAACAGATGGACAAAGAATAAATGGAAATCTATGGAGCTAAATTGGGGCCAATATTATTTGAAACTTAGATAAAATAGATTAAAACAAATGCTAAATGTCGGAAACTTTTTGTTAATCTAAAAGTATTTTCAGCTTCAAAAGTTTAATTTTTTAGGTTTCAAAACTCAAAATTTCCATTTCAAAACTTTTATTTCAGTTTTAAATCTTTTTATCACTTTCAACTTGTTTTATTTTTGTTTTCAAATCTGAAAATTTCCGTTTCAAAACTTTTGGCCCCGTTGTGGCGTATTGGGGCGGGGCTAACAGAAAGGACCAATCAAAGTCGATGAGGGTGGTAACTTCAGTCTCGGTGCATTCACTGACTCTGAGAACTGTGAGAATTCTGGTCTGAAAATGTCTGTATTGTCTGCACTATCATGGTCTGAAGCTGTCACAAGACAGGTGTAAAAATCAGAGTTTTATGGTGTACAAAACGCGCCTCAGAAACACAGATCCAGCCCGTTCAAAGTGCCAACGTATTGTTTTACATACGGGCATCGAAAATGTCTTCAGTGTTTGAGCTTCAGAATCTGCTGGAATTACGTTGATAAAAAAAGTTACAGAATGTTCAAAATGTTATGTTTAAGCATCAATGATGGGTGATAAAAGGGTTAAACTCAGAGGAGTTACCCACATGAATAAATGAGGATAAAACCCAAAGGAAAAAAAAAACGTTAAAATATCAACAAACAAACAAACATAGAGTGACCAAAGAGGGTCAAAACCTTAAAAAAATATTTTTTTCCCTATTTTTTCTATTTTTAGTTCATAAATAAAGTTGAGTTGGACTGAATGTGATGCAACAAAAATACAGATTAGCGGTAGATTTAAGGTTTACTATGTGTGGAAAAGATTTAAAAAATAAGGAACCATAGTAAACATGCCCAGGTTTCTACAGCTGTTTAGTTCCGTACTCCTTTTCTAGAACGAGTGGAGAGTCTTTGGACAAACGTCTTCATCGTCTTGGAGTGGACAGATCTCCTGAAAAGACCGTTTTCTGTGGTACTGTGAGGACTTTTTTTTGCACTTCCTGCACTTTTCTCCTGCCAGCTTTTCTCCATTGTCTGACTTTCACTGCAGGCTTTCCAGACTGAATCATTGAGATTTCATTCTGTGTTGCTCCAACCTGAGCTTTACGTCCCTCTGACAAAACGGACTCATGGTCCAGAAGGACTGGACCGGTTCGGTCCGACTAACTCAGACAGCTCTATATCTATCCTTCTGGGTCGGAGCACGATTCATTCATTCAGTTTTTAGAAGAAAAACAAATAACTTATCTGTGGATTTGAAACAAAAAAGGCCACAGGTTATTTTTCTACATTTAATTGCAACATAAATCAAATTAAGCCTCATTTGTTTTGGGTTTCCTTTTTAATCCAAAGAAAGTACTGTTTTCTTCTAGCGGACGCATTTAATTAGGAACCAAACCTCGTCTTTGTCTCCCGAAGAGAACAAAATGTTCACACTTTTGTGTCTAAACTCGGTTGTTTAACCACCTGCAGCAATGATACAAAGGAGTGTGTCTGGCCTTTTTTTTCCTTTCTAATCTTTAGATTTATTATAAAATCATTCCCAGTGGGTTTTTAATTATCATTATACTAAACCTATGTCGTTTTAGAGGACATAGTTTCTGCAGAGCGGCGACATGTGGCCATTTGAACTGTCGGCATGGAGCCAGCCCACCCCCACTTCCCATCACTCATCTGTCTTCACGTTCTCCTGCTAGCTTACAGCCCCTCACGCCTCCAAGCTAATATTACGCTAAACAGAAATGGCGAGCGAGCAACAATGGAGCTATCCTGCAAGTGGATGCATCAGAATGGAGTGGGGCAGGGCAGCATTTGTGACATCACAACTTCAGTCTTTTTTCAAACTCCATTTATGTCTGTTTCTGATTCACAATAATTTAAATGAAAAAATACTTAAGAATTTTAGGCCTAATTTTCTCTACATATGTTCCATTAGCAGGCGAAAATAAAAAGCCACAAGAACACATTAAAAGCACAATTTTCATCACAGTGAGTCATACATGTGCATCCATCTTTTTCTTTCTGTACAATGAATTTTTGTAAACATAAATGGGCGGCACCCCGGCAGCAGAATTTCTTTATTACTATGTTTTATGTGTGTCAAAAGCAAATTATTCATTTCAATTTCAATTTGGAATACTTCACTTTCTGTTCAGAGTAAACCAGAAACACACTGTTTCCTCCTTGAGCAGCCTTATCAATGTTGTTGATCAGTAAAACGAGAACAGAAGAACGTCTTTTATGTAAGAGCACAAAGACTGACTAATTTGCTGAACATCTTAGCCTTTAAACTTCTGCTTCTGCAGCTAAACTGCAAATTACTGGCCCCAGTCTCTGTTTTTTTTGGTGCTGATTGCCAGACTTCATCTCTCCACATTATAACATCCGTTCAAAGGAGGTTTAGATGAAGTGTGAGCAACAGTTTAATTACTTTTTCACGCAAGCATTTCTTCTTGGGTTCATTCTTGGTTCACCATTTAACTTGGCAGCTTGCGTTTGCAAATGCGTTTGGTCTCATCAGTCCGACACTGGGGCCTCTCAGGCAGAGAGGAGGAAGAGGGGAGGATTTCTACAGATTTGATAGATTGGAGGCCTGAGGCAGAGCACCCGAGGGAAGAAGTAAATAAATAGAGAGATGGGAAAACAAGAGATTGAGGGAATTGGATGGAGGCAGACTGAAAATGACAGACACCAAGAGGAGGACGGAGATAGAAAGTAGACGCAGATAAAGATTAATTGAGAGGCAGAAATAGAGAGAGGGCACTTTTACACCTGGGTTATTTGGTTCAAACTAGTTTATTAGGAGGTGTGAAGGCTCATATGAACTTTGGTTTCAAACATTGACATAATATATTGACTGGATTGATAATCTTTAATTTCGCCCATTGACCCGAGGAGGTCTGGAGGAGCATGCAGTGTGTGAAGAAGAAGAAGCAACAAACATTCAAAAGTTTTTACAACCAGACTGTAAATAAATGATTTTGGGGAGAAAATTTCAACTTTTCAAAACGGGAGTAATTTTCACCTCCTGGTGGTCTTAATTGGTGGTTTTAATTGTTAGCTGGCTAGCTACGACTTTTCTTTCCTTACGTTCTTAACTGTTTTTCTTAATTTGTTTCTTTAGTCTGTAAAACAAAAGAAAGGAGTCAAAGTTTGGCCTTTTAGTCTAATCAAACCCACAGTGACGAGTTTTGTTCATTGACTGTATATGAGAACTGGACTGTTTGAAGCCCCCCTCTTTGGTTCCGAGATCCCACAGACTTCTATGGAGTAATAAACAGCTTTCACTCAGTCAATGTTTGTCAGAATAGCTGTTCTTGATCTGATACATTTTTCATTTTTTTTCTTCTTTAGTTCATCTATTCAAGTTTTAAGCAATTAAGTAAGTGGTCAAATATCCAACGTTCAAAGTGTGACAGGTTTCTGCAAGTGGAAGGGGTGTGGACCACCAACAACGTTCTCCTGGTTGGTAAGAGTTGGTGGTTGCCATAGAAACCGTGACTCTGACCGATTTGGACCAATCACTGTTGACTGAAGACACCTGGCTCCAACAAGAGGGCATCTGTATTGTAAAAAAAATGGCGAGTGAGTCGTTTTCAGTGGCTATCTCAGAATTCCAACCCTAATCCCTAACTACTAAAAAACTATATAGTGCAGGACTACCTAGAACCCTGGATTTTAAAAGCGATTTGGATACCATACTCAGGGCCGGCCTTGGGCGTAGGTGACCTAGCCGGCTGCCTAGGGTGCCATCTGCTGGAGGGGGCTGCCAAATTGCAAGAATTAAGCTACACATTAATGTGTTTTTTGTTTTTTGTTTTTTTAACTGTTTGACACACCACCCATTTTGAGTGATATTTTATAAAAAAGGTAATAATTAAAAACAACAAAGAAAATAAAGCCATAGTTTGACATAATCAATATTTTGCCCGGTGCTGCTCATCATCAGAACGCAGTGGCTCCACTGCGTTCTGATGACGAAAATGTGGATAGTTTTAAAAAAAATTACATTTAAATATTTTTTCACAAAAATTGTTTGACCGCAATGCATTGTGATCTATATTGACTATTGTAGTGAGCATTAATAAACACTAGTTTCTGGCAAAGACTTCTGGGAAATTTCTGGGACACTCCATCTTGGAATTTTAGATTCAGACAGCACTAGAAAATGGCAAGCGCACCATGTAGAGAGTAGGGAAGGAATTCGGACATAACCTAAATTTGACGTCACACTCAGTCCAGTTCTCATATACAGTAAATGATTTTGAAACAAACATAAGGACAAAAATGTTAAGAATATATCATGAATGTGTAAGACTCTTCTTAAAATAAAACAAAGAGATACAGGCCCAATCCGAATTCTTCCCTTCTCCCTAGCACTTCTCTTTTCCCCTCCGTTTGAAGGGGAAGTTTGAGTGTGAGTGTGTCCAGGAAATGTATTTTTTAAACGGAGGTCTAGTTCTCCCTCGGGAGGCTAAACTGCGTCGCGCTGAGAAGCGCTTTTCTTCACGTGGATGCACTCTAAACCACAGAAGCTTAAATTTAAATATAAGTAATGACTTTTTTTGTAGCGTGACCTTTTGAAGGTGATAAAACTGCTGTTGTTATGTATATTCAAGCGCTGGAAGCTCTGCGCTAAAGCTAACGGACTTACGATTGTTGGCAACATCGTCGACAAAAGTGCGTCCGAAATATTAGACACAATTTTTTCATAACTCTATTTGGAGGGCCAAATGAAGAGGAAGGGAGAAGGGAAGAATTCGGATTGGTCCAAAGTCTTCAAACTTACTGTCTTTAGTGAAGCTTTTGATTGTCATTTTGTAGGGCCAAAATATTAAAAAAACTGTCAGTTAACTGGAGGGGAATTTATTGTTTCTGCTCATTTTATAAACGCACAAACCGGTGGCGTAACTGGAGAAAAAGTCAAATCCGACCTGAACTCGTCAGCGCTTAGACAAACCAAGAAACTGGAGAAAAACAAGGAGCAGCTCCAGGAGAGGAAAATTAGAGGAAAAAAGCAATGATGCAGACAGAGTGAAGGGGGGACACACTCATGGATTGAATGGGGGAGTGTCAGTGGTGCTTGGGCAGCAAGTTATTTGCAGAGCTACAGATTTTCTGACTGCCTCGTTGGCCTCCCCGCCTGCCCGTCACTCTGTTTGTGCATGAGACCTTTTGTTGGCACGCGCCTGCATGAAGGTGTGTCGAGCGTGCACACTTGCAGTGGAGCTTATCTGTGTGTTGCAGGGTTGGATGTTGTCCTATAGCTAGTGTGTGTGTGTGCAGACTGCCAGGTTATTTTTACCCCTCCATTTAAAATCTGCTTGAGGATGCAGAAGCGAAGGAAGTGAGTGTCGTCTCACTTTGCCTCACAGTGAGCATCCTTTCTCCTCCTCAACCCAGCAGTCCTTCATCTCCTCCACAGCAGTTTGCAACAATCTTCGCCCCTGATGATGCGTTCCTCCACTCTCCCATGAAGGGAAATATCAGACACATTTGGAAGGGAGCAGCTTCATAAATATGTGTGTGTTTGCATTATTTGTTCCCCGCCTCAATTTGTGTCAAGATGTTTTGCGACTCCGAATTCTGCGCGTTTGCCCCGGAGGTGTTTTTCTTTACTGGCAAATGTTGAGGATTTTTGTCCATTAAGAGATTTCATTTACTTATTTTTTCTTTTTCTTGTATCACTATGCTGCTCGTCTCAAACACATGCTGTTTTTATTTGTATGGCCCAGAATTTGGCTTGCAGCAAAAGCCAGAAGATGTAATATCTGACTATCAAATGTTTGTCTTTGAGTCACATAAAAAATAAACATCACAAATTCAGTGAAAAATGAGCTCAGAAATGCAGGAATAACAAGGAAAAAAAATCAACAATTTCAGCCCCTGAAGGTCTCAGTGCAGAAAACAGTATTAATGTGTTTGTTATTAAAACTTAACCTGATTATTGGCGGGTTGCAGGGCATGGCTCTCCACCAAAGACGACGGCTGAAGCATGAATCATGGAGGAGGCAGCACAGTTGAGGAATTAGATCAAAGATTTGCAGAATTACTAAAAGAAATAGTTTTTAGAGTTCAGACAAAAGAAGAAAAAGGTTGTTCTGATTTATTAATTTGTATTTATTCTTCATATTAAATATAAATAAATATATTTTTGAACACAACACTCTATAGAAATACCCTGGATTCATGTCCCTCAGATTATTTAGCCCCAATGATGACTTTCCTACTTTTTACTTCAACTTTGATGCGACAGTATGTACATAATATCTTCTTAGTGACCTTGTTCTCTCCGTTACTCTTCCTGTACATGTGTGGATGACCCATCTCCAGCAGTAGGTTGTTTCTGTCTGGAAGAGGTCTTGGATATGTGGATCTGTGTGCTTGTCTCGTTTGGTAGATCTTTGTAGTTTATGGAGGCTCTGAATGTCTCCCTGTCATCCTCAGGTACATCCACGCCCTCTACCTGGGCGCCCAGAGCCGCTGGCACAGCAACGGGCCCCGCCGCCACTTCCACTGGAGGCTGATGTTTGAGAGCGCTGACATCACCATGCTCCGCCTCCTGGAGGCCTTCCTGAAGTCAGCCCCACAGCTTGTTCTGCAGCTGAGCATCATGATCCACGGAAACGCCGTCCTCCCTCTGCAAGGTGCGAGACGCTGTTCCTCCCACGAGGTCTTTAAAATAACTAAACCACTCATTAGATAGAAACATGCAGTCAGGTTTGTCATTATTTGACTTTTCCTTTTATTGTCTAATTATTTTTAGTATTTGTAGTGGTACAGTATAGGATGTCTTTGTTACTCAAGAGCTTTGTATAATATAAAGAATCTCTTAATAACTATCGTAGATATTCAAAAGGATAGGAAGATAGATTCAGTTCTGGTCTATTTACATTGTAGAGTAGAGTAGAGTAGATGAGAGGAGAGTACTGAAGCAACATTAAGCCATTTTTCTGATATCAGGCTCTATAAATAAAATTAAATAAAGTAGAGTCGAGTAGAGTAGAGTGCTAAAGCCCAATGAAGCAATTTTGTGACATTATAGGCTGTATAAATAAACTCGAGTAGAGTAGAGTAGAGTAGAGTAGAGTAGAGATGAGGTAAGAAGAGTACTGAAACCCAATGAAGCATTTTTGTGACATTAAGCTGTATAAGTAAAATTGAGTAGAGTACAGCAGAATAAAGTAGAGTACTGAAGCCCAATGAAGCCATTTTGTGATATCAGGCTCTATAAATAAAATTAAATAAATTTGAGTCGAGTAGAGTAAAGTACTGAAACTCAGTGAAAGATTTTTGTGATATTAGGGTGTATGAATAAAATTGAGTAGAGTAATGATGTCCTATGAGGCCATTGTTTCATGATATTGGGCTGTATAAATAGTGTAGTGTAGAGTAGAGTAGAGTAGAGTAGAGTAGAGTAGAGTGGAGTAGAGTAGAGTAGAGTGGAGTAGAGTAGAGTAGAGTAGAGTAGAGTGGAGTAGAGTAGAGTAAAGTAATGAAGTGCTATGAGA
Source organism: Oryzias melastigma (assembly GCF_002922805.2). Classification (NCBI taxonomy): domain Eukaryota; kingdom Metazoa; phylum Chordata; class Actinopteri; order Beloniformes; family Adrianichthyidae; genus Oryzias; species Oryzias melastigma. The sequence goes on along the minus strand of NC_050518.1, from coordinate 23,124,919 downwards.
CAATTTTGTGATATTAGGCAGAATAAATTTAGTAGAGTAGAGTAGAGTAGAATAGAATAGAGTACTGAAGTCCAATGAGGCCATTTTCTGTGATATTGGGCTGTATAAATAGTGTAGAGTAGAGTAGAGTAGAGTAGAGTAGAGTAGAGTAGAGTGGAGTAGAGTAATGAAGTCAAATGGGGTCATTATTTTGTGATATTGGGCTGTATAAATAGTGTAGAGTAGAGTAGCGTAATGAAGTGCTATGAAACAATTTTGTGATATTAGGCAGAATAAATTGAGTAGAGTATAGTATAGTATAGTAGAGTAGAGTAGAGTAGAGTAGAGTACTGAAGTCCAATGAGGCCATTGTTTTGTGATATTGGGCTGTATAAATAGTGTAGAATGGAAGCCAGGCTTCTCTTTTGGATGCCTCCTGGACAGCTGCCTGGGGAGGTGTTTGGGGCATGTCCCAGCAGGGGGAGACCTTGGGGAAGACCCAGGACACGCTGGAGAGACTACTTTTTTCAGAAGTGGAGAAAGTTTCTGTGCAGATGCAGGTCTGGGCTTCTCTGTGTCAGCTGCTGCTCTGTGACAGCTCCAAACAAAACCCACCATCATTTTATCATCGCTCACTTATCTTAAATATATATCCTTATAAAAGCCGTATCTGCACAGATTGTGCAGATATCCAGCACAAATGCCAAATATCTGCGTAAAGAAGTAATATTCCTGTCTTCATATGTTAAATCTTGCACTGAAGTAGGCATTTGTTTCGTTTCCTGGGGACTGTGGCTGTGTTGGTGAGTGTGTCTCTGCTCCAGGCAGGTATCAGTAGAAGAGTCTGTGCTTTATTCATGCTCCCCTCACAAGAAGTAGACCAGGCTTTGATGAATAAAACAAAACACGCTCCCTCTACACCCTCATACACCTGGCAACAGAAGGAGAAGACAAGCAGTGAAAACACGGAGCTGACACCAAAAACCTGCACAGAACACAACAAGGAGTCCACAACAAAGCAGCTCACGGTGCTGCTCAACATTTCAATACTCAAACTACCCTTCAGTTTACCACGCAACAGGAAGGGTTTGCATCTCTTCAGGAAATGCACACAATCTTCCCTGACGATTCCTTGAAGTAGACTCGTGTTTCTGTCCATTCAAGTATTCCAGATCAGTCTGTGAGTTAACCCTTGTGTCCTAATTAATTCCAGTACAACACACGCCTGCTTCCAACAATGCACTGGTGGATCGTCATGGTGGGTGGAAAGGATCATGATCAACCTGCTTTGTTTGGAATTACTGAGATTACTAACACATTTCTAGTCAATAATTAACTTGTTGGGTATGCAGTACTTTGATTGGCTGAAAGTACCTTTATAGACAAACAACTAAAAACATCTACTCATATAGTC
>NC_050518.1:23097181-23123422 GCF_002922805.2 Oryzias melastigma | reverse complement strand
AAAAAAAACATGTTTAAATGTAATTTTTTTAATCATCAGAATACAGTGGAGTCACACATATACGTCATAAAATGCTTGTGTTGATTCGATTTTTTCTTTGTGAAATCTGTGACATCATAAGTTTAACAAAATGAAAGAGAAGTAGTGAGCATGGTGTCCAAATTGCTTTTAGGCGATACTGTGCATTGACTGACATCTGGAAAGCAGTAGAGCTGTGAAAAGTTTCGTAAGAAAAGTTTAAAACATTTTAAAAAGTAGATCAAAAATAATCATATTGTGTTGAAATTTTTATCTTTCGTAAAACTCTTCCAAGTGGTCTTTTAAAAATGATTATGCAGTATTTGAGCAAAAAATTTAGTAGGGTCCTGGAAACCACAAAGGTTTTGCTAGGGGTGGGCCATTCTGAGGATTTTGGTTTCAATGCTGCTCTGATACTGGTTAATATCCCCGATATTGATTCAAATATCAATATTTTTTGTAAATGCGGTGAATGTAACATGAACCTCAAAATCTCAATTGTTTTTAATCGCTGTGAATGTTTTTTTGTGAGTTTCCCTTTTTCAAATAACTTGATAAACATAAAACAGACTTAAGACAATGTTTTTAACTAAATTGAAAAAAAGTTTATTGAAACAAAAACGTATTGAAATGAAATGAAAAGTGAAGAAGTGAATAAAAAAAAAAAATCGATCACCTAGCACTAGTTTTCGCGGGACAGTAGGAGTCCATTAGAAATTCACCTCTGATTTGTGGGCGGTACCATTGTCGCAGAGCACCGCCCCTCTCCCTCTTTATTTATTTTTTTTTGCAGATAAAAGTTTGGCGAAGGGAGCTTGTGGCCCCGCCCAGTGTACTTTCTATGTCTAAAAATAGGCTCTTTTTTATACAGCATTTTGCCTTTGATACACAACAATTTGAATAAAGAAATACTAAAAAAAAATGCAATTTTAAGCTCAATTTCCCCATGTATGTCCTCTATCATGAGAAAAATGCGACAGGAACATGTTACACATCAAAAACAAAGTTTATATTACAATGGGTTTTTAAGAATTCCCTTTTAAATGAATAATCTGGATTATCACATCACCTGGGTTTTCAAAAGGAGACACCCACAGTTCAGTGCATCTTTGATCTCAAACATATAATGAGGTTAAAAATGTGCACTGGGACAACACATCTTCACATAGAAACATATATACATATACATTTAAATGTGCTCATTCATGTTCCCTTATCTTGACTTTTAAACTTCTCTCTTGTTTTTTTTTCCTTTTTTAAAAAATAATTTCCCATCAACCTGGTCAAATATGAGATTTTGGAGACATAATTCTGACTTTGTTTGTTATTTTGAGACCCTCAAACTGGTTTAACCCATTAGCAAATGAGCTGCTGCACAGTAACTAAAGTCGACTGACTCTTCTCCGTGGGATTAAACAATTATTTAAGGCGTTTCTTTTAAGACATGTTGTAAAGAACTACTTTCATCTAAAGCAGAGCAGCTTCTCCACAGCAGGCAGGAAGGCTTTCTGGCTTTCATAACCACTGAGTGATATCAGAGAAGAGACAACAAACCTACATCTCCTCTTTCATGTGTAAGAGTTGGAGGTTCAAAGAAAACTTGAAAGCTCTAAGGAGACTTTTGATCCAATAACAAAATCAATCAGCAGATGAGGTGGTGATGCTGCAATTTCCTCCGCTGAGCACCTGAGGCATTTCTCCATGTTAGCTTAACAACTTTGACGATTTACAGCAGCGACTCAACTTCAAGGCTCGATCGGTGTAATTGGTGAAGCTGATACTTAACCGTCCTAAAGTCAAATCAAATATTAAATGGAATTCTTTCATGTTTTATAAGTACATTTGCATTAGGAACATTATTCACTTTTCTCTGAAGTTGTAAGATGTTTCAGGAGAACTAAAATGGTCTTAAGAATCACGACTTAAGGAGTAAAAGCGGAACTTTATGAAAGAAAGGATTATGCTAACAGGAGTTTCCCAAAGTCTTTTTATATTTTTTAATTATTAATTCTTATGTCCTAAAGTTTGGTTCCATCCTCAAATGGTTCAGAATTGTACACCTTTGGACTCTAAGTCATTAAGTAATAAGTGGTTTATGTTTCTTCTCCTCCATCATCCCTTCCACGTGTCTTTCTTTGACCTTCTCTCCAGGCCTGTCGGCTTCAGCCTCCCTGGTTTCACTGGCCTGGATGATCGCCTCCTACCAAAAGGTTCTCCGGGACTCTCGTGACGACAAGCTGCCCATGTCCTACAAGGCCGTGATCGCTCAGATGCTCTGGCACTTCTTCACCATCGGGGCGAGGACTGTAGCTTTCGCCCTGTTCGCCTCCGTCTTCCAGCTCTACTTTGGCATTTTCATCGTCAGCCACTGGTGCGCCACATTATTAAGTACAAAGTTTTCGTGCCCTAAATTGGAATCAGCGTCAGTTCAGTCCCAGTAAAAACGTTCTTTCTGTATAGTACAGGGGTGGACAAACTTTTTGACTCATCCGCCAAAAATGTTCTAAAATTTGACAGAAGGGCCGGACCATTAGGATATACATGGAGTTTTTTTTAATAATCCACCTCATAGGAGAAATAAATAATAAGTAATCATTAAAAGATGCTTTAACTTTGATTGAAAATTACTTGTGAAACAAAACATTTTTGGATTTTTACTTTTAAATTGTGCTTATTTCCGATTGCCAATTCCAAAATGATTGATAAACAGGTAACCATGCAAACTTAAAGAAAAGTTGCTTTTATGTGGTGGAATGGTCGGAAAAAGGTCTGTCCAACTGGGGAAGCAGACACAAACGTCAGAGAAACAACAAAATCTTCCAAAATAACATGAATCCAGAATAACTTTCAGCAACTAGACTAAAGTAAATTCTAAGTAGTGCACCATCTATGGGTGTACACCAGGAATATACATCATCAAGAAGGATTATCAATATAATTTATTGTAGATTAGTGGGCCAAATTAAATAAATTAATGACCCATGGTATAGTGCATACTTTCCATTGACAACATTATATTAATCAAAAGTCTGTTTTATTATCTTATTTTAGTAAAGAATATTAATAATAGTCACAAAAATCACTCTCGTTTAAAAATGATTTAAGGTTATCAAGCCTTTTTATAACAGAAATGATCAAATTATCTTTGGTTATTTGCACTTGTTTCATGTGTATTGTTGTGTTTCATCATTTTCTTAGGTGGATGATTAGATTTTTAAATATTCAGTTTATTGTGATTATGAATAGGTGACACAAACCAGATGAATTGATTGTTTCATTATTATTCTTCTCTTCAGGTATCAAACACTGCTATGTATGAAATACAAAAAAGATGGACCTGAAGGAATTACTTTAAATGAATACATTTATTTAGAGGAATCTGTTTGAAGGCTCCACTCAGCAGATAATCAGATCATTTTTATGCATTTTCCACTTACCAGAATGATTTCCTGTTAGATTGTAGTTGAAAGGGTGCCAGACATGGTGCAAAATGTCAGAATTATCCATGAACAATCTTGTTTTCTTTAAAAGTATCTCAACAGGCACAAAAAAATCCTGCATTTTATCGTATCAAGACATTTTCACATTAATATTCAGAGCTGAGAGTGTATAAAGATTAGCTTTATTGTTGGTCATCACATGTGAAACATGAACTATCAACAGTTACAGATTAAAAGGTCCATCAATCAATATAAGTAACACCAAACTATAAGGCGCATTAAGTGAGATAAAAGAGTCAGAGATAAGTCCCTTGGTTGACAGTAACTCTAACATGTATTTGTAACATACTACATGTTAGCCTTGTTAGCATATTCACAATAGCTGCAACTCTCAACCTTGTTTGGGACGTGTAAAAAATACAGTATGATAACGTTAAAGCAAACATCCCTGTGACTATGTTGACTCCCAACTTTCATAGTATGACTAAAAAAAAAAAAAAAACTGATACCACTATTGCAAATGTTACTGTGACTACACTAACTCTCAACCTTGTTCGACACTTCTACTCGTTAGCTGCGTTAGCATTTTTACAAAAACATCCAAGCTTGTTTGGAACTTAAAAATACAGCATGATGTCGCTAAAATAAACATCACAGTGTCTGTGTTAACTCTTTTCCTTGTTAGTAAAATGTAAATAATACAGACTGATGTCACTAAAGCAAACAGTGACTTGCTAATGTCAACGTCCTAGCACCCAATTTCGTCAGTAGCCCGTAAAAAAACAATCAAACACCATGAATGTTAGCTGCATTAGCATATTTACACTGACACCCAACCTTGTTTGCAACTTGTAAAAGAAAGAATGACCTTTTGACAGAGCGCCATGTATCTCTATCTAGTCTGAACTGCTCAGAAAGACCCAGAATTGAATTTAGCAAAAGACATTTCCTGAGGAAATCGACTTTTCAAACATTGACACTGATGTTGTATAGTTTTTGACACTTGTAATTCTGCCTATGACTGTTCTTTGTGTCTTTCTAGGTGTGTCATGACCTTCTGGATTATCCAGGGTGAGACAGACTTCTGCATGTCTAAGTGGGAGGAGATCATCTACAACATGGTCGTGGGCATCATCTACATCTTCTGCTGGTTCAACGTCAAGGAGGGCCCCAGCCGGTTCCGCATGGCGCTCTACTACTCTGTGACGCTGGCTGAGAATGTGGCTCTTACAGCCGCCTGGTACACCTACCGCGGCCCACAAACCACGGACTCCTCCGCCCTGGTGGTGGTTTGCCTGGTGGCCTGCAGCTTTGCCCTCGGAACCTTCTTCATGTTGGTGTACTACTGCTGGCTGCACCCAGACGGGCCTGTTCTCGGCTCCCAGTGGGGAGGATGCGTGGATGAGGGTGTGGTGGGCGCAGGAGGGGTGGTGGGGGTGATTGACGCTTGCCTTACTCCATCCCAAGGTTCCCAAACAGACATGGTCATCACCAGTCCGCCAAGGACTCTGCCCAGGACTAAAGACACAGGGGAGCCAGTTCCTGGGGAGAGGGAGAGAGACAGGGACAGCTGTCTGCCTGTCTTCCAGGTGAGGCCCTCCCCTTCCTCCTCTCCTGCTCTCCTTCATAGGAACTCCTCCTTATCCCGCGCACAGGAGGGGCCTGTAATTAGGATTGATCTACCGAGAAAGCGATACCCAGCCTGGGATGCACACTTTATCGACCGGCGTCTCCGCAAAACCATTCTCCTTCTGGAGAACACATCAGCTGTCAGCCCACGCATCCAATACAGGAGTAGCATGATGGGCAGCAAAGAGGTATTAGAATACGAGACGACTGTTTAGGCCAACTGAGGCTCTCAAACTTTAAAAAGCAGTCTGAGACCAAGGCTCAGACTGGGATTGGTCCTCTTTGTAGGACCACCAACACCAGGAGATGCATGACAGGAAGACAGTGCATCGGTCAGGTCTTGGAGAAGAGTTTGTAAGAAGCTAACTGAAAAATGTGACGTGCAATCTGGGACCAAGAGGGTTGAGGAGTACGTAGCAAAATGAGCCATGGGAAGCTTCAGGAGCAACACTGGACTGGGTTCATCTCCATTTCCGTACGATGACTTGGAGAGGAGATTTTCAGTCTCAGAGCTGGGACCAACGAGCGCAAGATTTGCTTTCATCCAGGATGGCCACTTCAACATCTAAGACCTCATGGAAGAGAAGGAGAATGCAGAGTCCTCTGCATGATTTTAAGCCTCGGATCCCAAAGACACGACAGAGACTTGTGTAACATAATAAAACAGTTGTTGCTGGTAGATGCATGGGATGTGAAAACATTTTGGTTTGTTGAAAAAAAGACAAAAAAAAATGGAACGTCGTTGATAATGAAGTTTGATGAGTGATTTGCCAATCAAAGATGTCAAGGCATCTTACTTGTAGACAATTTCGTTTGAAGTCCAGGTTATGGCAGGAAATTTCTGTACCTCCAAATCACAAACACATCGAGGAGTGCTTCATGAGTAGGAAAGTAGAAAAGCACAGTGACCTTGAAACAACACATAATTCTGCCATCCCACCATGCTCTCTGAAATTTGGGAAACTCTCACAAGCGTGTAGTGGTTGTTCTATAAGCTCCAATTTCATTGATTCACAATGCAGTGTAGATCCAGAAGTGCTGTACGCCTGATAAGTAACTACCATCTATATGTTCCAATAGCAGTCATAGAAAAATTCTCACTGATGTAACGATAATACCCATACTAGGAAGGAGATTAGAAAAAGGGCGAGTTGATGAGCAACTTTTGTATTGGCCGCCAAGAAAATGGACACTGCATCTCTCTCCTGTTGTTTCTGTTAAGATAAATACAGATGTCAAATACTGTACAAGCTCTTATAGTAAGCAGTAGTTAGGTGATGAATCCGTTTGGAAGACGAATCGTCATTTACTCGTAGATATCGTCCACTGTTTGGAAAAACTCAAACTATACAAAGGAAAGTAGGAGCAACTATCACCCTCCTGTGAAAGTGTTTTCAGTTGAAAGTTTGCTCAAAAGCTGTTAACAAAAGAGGTAAAACACGCTCAAGGCAAATAGTAATGTTTTGTTTTGACATTTGTCTCAAAAGATGGTGTTTTCCATTCAGAAAGGCTCCTTAAAAAAGTGTCAAAATGAATCCTCCACAGCATTTTGCAGACGTTGCTGAGATTTGAGTTTCCTCCCTGTGGCAGTGAAGGTAATTAGCATACACACTGTCAGCTCCATAGACTGTATATTATAAGTGGATGTGGCCACTGAACGTGAGTTGAAAAAGCCAATGAGGAAGTGCCTTAAAGTGCAGTAACAGTTTATGGTTACTAAGAATTGGCATCAAACTGTTTGCTTAACATATTGTTAGGTGATTGAGGAGATTTTCTGTTATATCAATATTTCTGAAGCATTTTCTTAATTTTTTTAAAGGGTCCAAACAATTCAAATGGAAATTTTTTTTATTTTTTTTTCCAAACTCCAGTTACGGCTAAAAGAAAGATGTTGCAGTGGTTTTATCCATTTCTTCTATGCAGTTTGTGTTTTTGTTATTCTGTGATGTTTATACTGTAACTTTTTTTCTACATTTTGTCTTTTTTGGTCCAATAATATCTACATGTCTATGGACACTCATCTTTTTAACCAGAGATCAACATTACTGATGTTGCCAAAAGAGCAACGTAACACAACAAACGATTTGAAACGGATACGGAACGAGATTTATCTTCTGCTGTCAGGGTTTATCTACATTGTATGAGCCTGCTTTTATGTTAGCGCTTTGCACAGGGAATTGAAACTGTGACAAATATCAACAACAAGCAAATAAATAAACAGGAGTTGAGAGTCAGGTTAGATCTGACGAAAAATCCCTTTAGCTTCTGTCACAAACACCAACAGTCGACTGATTGAGAGAGCGACTTCATCGGTCAAAGAGTACAAACGGTTCATTTGAAGGTTTAAAATCAGGTTAATGATCAGCAAGGAGGCCTAAAGAAAGAACAAAAAAAAAACACAGATTAAAGTTAACATCTTATTTTTTCACAACTTTTTTTTTTTCTTGATGCTTTTCTTTGAAGTTTTAATCAAAGACTTTCTTTCCTTTCTTGTCAAGCTTTTTGGGTTATTCTGCTCATGTTTTTTTTTTTCTTGTTTTCTGTGAACTTGTGGGAAGTAGAGTGGCACAAATCATCTGCAGTAGACTATAAAGCTCCTCGTTTAGCTAGGAACAAGGAGCAAGCTATGCATAAGGATGATAGAAAACAACTGTTTTCTTTTTAATTCAAAAGTAAATTAATGTTTCGATACAAAAAATATTTACAGTTGGCAGTATCAGTCAGTAAAAGCCAAACTAAATGAGGCTGTGTGGAAAATTTTAATGTAAAAGAATGGGATGGAGTCAGAAATCTAAAAAAAACTTGAAGTTGGCATTCAGTCAAAAAACTACGCATTTTTCCTAAAATCTTAATTAAGCATGAACCCTAATAAAAAGATGGGTTTTTCTTAAGGTTGTAACAATAAATCGTTGAATTGATTTTTATTCCTGTAATCCCACCAGATGAATCTGTCTGAGCAGGGCCTACCCTGGGCATAGGCAACCTAGGCAGTCGCCTAAGGCACCATCTGCTGAAGGGGCCCCAAATTGCAATAATTTTTGTTTTTTTATTGTTTAAAACACCTCTCATTTTATGTTAAAATGTTTTTAAAAAAAGGTAATAATTAAAGCTATGAATAAAATAACTCAAAAGTGCAGGAATCATGTTTTAGCTAGGCAGGCATCAATCAAATTGAATCAAATTGACCTAAAAAATATTAAAGAATCGGTTCAAAACGAAAGCAAGTGATTGTCTCAATACTGGAAAATATCAGTAGAAAAAAAACAACCATCACAGTAGACAAAACATCTGATGGCAGCAAAAATGATCAAGTTAATATTACAGTCCAATGTGTGGAAACCTTTTGAATCTTACAGTCATGTGACCATACATGGTCACATCTATGGTCACATGAGGAGCAAACAGCCACTTTTTCGGAGTGGATTTCGGATGTCGGTTCGGACCGTGGACACGTTGACACTCGGGTGCCATCTCATCACAGGCTTCCCGTCCGGTCCCACCAGAAACTTCTCAAAGTTCCACTTGATGTCGCTGAGCAAACAGCCACTTTAAAATAGTAATAAGATTATAAAGGCATGCCCAGCAGGTCATCCCACTCAAAGCTGCAGCTTTGTTTATCAACAACACTCGCTTCTTCCTCTGTTTCCGGTATTTTAGATACTTCTGCGCATTTCATAATGAGAATGTTCTAAAAATCTTTTCTTTGATTTATTTGGATTTGGAAAAACAATAGTGGATTGAACTTTATGAAACTAAAATGTCTTACTTGTTTGTTTGTACACACTGTTCAGTACCAGGTATTCATCTCTGAGTCGCACTGGTGGAAGTTTTGGATAAAGATGTCCTGGATCCATTGTAGGTCCGTGAATCAGATTGTTCAAAATTAACCAAAATTAAATATGAATCATGTCAGAAAACTCTACTTAAGATATGAATAAAATTGTTAAAACAAATTGCTACACAGAGTGAGAGATCACGGCACTCAACAGAGCAGTTCTTTATGGTCAAACATACTGGGGTAGATTAACTGATGAGTCTGTGCCTCTAGTCCACTGACTGTAAAATATACAGTCAATGCTCTAGTCTCTGATTATATAAATCTGCGTTCTCAGACTCGATTTATCTGGCTGAGGCTGGGCCGTATGGGGTTGAATTTGTGCCAAAAAATATGTTTTTGCGTCCACTGTCTATATATTTTGCTCATTCTCTGTGTCTGCTGAACAAGTTTATCAAACATTTGTTCATGTCTATGTACCCCTAAGCAATATCGTCTGTGAAACGACGGGAGCTAACGACGCTACTAACTGGGACTTTTCTGATGACCAGATCCAACGACAATAGCAAATGCAAAGTTTAAAGCATAAAGCTGAAACATCCCAAAGCAGATACAAAGCCAGTGGACATGCAGAAGATATTGCTTAGTAGACATTGAACTTTCATATTGAGGCGGGGGCTGCAAAATATCGACTTGGGGCCACAAACGGCCAGTTTGAGACCTCTAACCTAAACTGAAAGCATATTTAGTAATGTCTATAGCAGGACAAAATCTGCTTTTTCTAAAGTAGTTTACTAAGCAAGATATGTCCCCATGAGATCATCTAATTTACTATTAGGAGAAGGTCTATTTAAGAATATGTTTTTGTTTTGTTTTTCTTATTTTTAACAGATTTCAACGAAAACAAATGATTCTTCAGTTCAAGACAGTTTAGATGTTATTAGTGAGTCAAACTACCCGTAACAACACTTTCCTTCATGGACTGAAACCTGCTAAATATGCTAATTTTTTGGAGAGTACAGTTAGAAGCTGCAGCACAAAAACACCACGCCAAGGCACACTACAAGTAAAGTATAGCTAGAAACTGAAACAACGGTAGTTGATTATGAATGAAGCACTAATGTAGATTTGTAAATGGATTTTTTCCGTTTGAGCAGGTTCTTTCTGCTACTATCTGGTGCCAAAAGCACCATGTGGTCAGAGTATCCGATGTGCTGTCAACTTTTATTTTGGATCCACCTGTACACTCTGTGATGTTGAGAAGATTCCCAAAGAGCAGCTTATGTACTTGCTTTGAAGGAGAGTATGGAGAAAATGGTTCTCTGTTATCATTGTACATCGTTGGAGTTCGCGATGCCGATCATCTAGATTATTTTCATACTGTAGATCTAGTTTGATTTGTATCCTTACTTGTGTGGATCACCTGACATGTCACTACATGCACTGCTGTTTTATGTTGCACACTGTTGTGTTGTGCAGGTACTGCAGTACTGTGGGGGGTTGTATTCATTCCTTCCACATGGTCACAGTACTCAAGCGAGTCTGAGAGGGTGGGGGTTCTGGCGCTAGCTAACATAGCTGTTGTGAGTGAATGTTCATCTGGGGGAGTGGCTTTCCTCTCAAGCTGAAACAGAACTGAAGATTCTGGACATTTACGACTTCAAGCTTAGAAACCGGAGCTGTTTCCAGTCCTACTGGGTCATTGTTGAGCCCCATGTGAGAGCATGGGTGCGCGGAGATGTTAATGGTGCTGAAAACAAAGACTCTTATGTCGCACATCATGTCGATCGTGATTGGGCAATGTACAGATGACTCATACATGGATCATCCAATCACGGGCCAAGGGAGGTTTTGTTTTCCCTGATTAGGTAACAAACCAGTTCTCTGTTGTTTTTGGTAAATAGTTACTAGTGTTGCGCTGGTTATATATCGACTTGAACAAAAGCAGCAAAATGATTTTAAAAACTCAAATCATCTTTTACTATTGAGGTATTCATGTTTATTTATTTTTGTATTTGTTTTATATCTATGTATTGTTTACTCACTTGGTGGCCATGTCTTTGGTATGACTCTTATATTAAGATGTAAAAAGTGAAAATAGATTCTTTTTTTTTACTCATTCTATATATCTGTAAATACCAGAGTGATGCTAATCTAGAATGTGCGTGTCCGAGTATGTGTGCTTTGGTATGTAAGTATGTCTTGTATGTATGTACTATAAGGATGTGCTCTAAGGTTTTTGTTTTTTTTTTCAAAATGCTGCTTAAACATCCTCTGAATGAAGGAGCAGAAAAACAAACCAGTGGTTCAAATATCTATGACGATGTTAAAAAAAGAAACTCAAAAAGCTGTGCTGATTACTGTAGATGGGAAAAAAGCTGTAGTAAACATGGCTGAATGGCCTTCAAAATAAAGCGTGTCTGTGTTTTGTTTTTCCTCTTTTTTTTGTCAAAGTGTAGCCAAAGAAATTATATTTAAATGTACTGGAGGTTACGTAGTAAAACGGATGCAGTATACTTGAAGAATATGTTTATACCATCTATATAGTGTAAACTTCAAAGTGTTCCAATTTAGTTTGAAGACGTATTCAGTTAGTATACTTCTTACATTACACGTACATAGTCTATCATAGACTTGCTATACTTTTACTCAAGTATACCTAATAAAATAAACTTCAAGTGTACTAGTTCCTAACGTCCCACTTTTCAGATGGTCACTAAGATCACTACAATTCACAGTAAAAATGTCCCATTTTCACCATGTTGTATGTTAAAGAAAAATCAACTTATACATTTTATCTTGTCACAGTTTGAACTAATGACTAAAACTGCAACAAAATGAATGATCTTTGAACTGGAGTAGGTCGGAGGTCACCTAAACTTATCTAAGGTTCATGTATCATTTTTTAAGATTGTTTTAATTTTTAAATCTATGTAAATGCAAGTGGAATAAAAAAAAAAAGGCAAGAGATAAAATTTAATTTCAGACGCAGCTCACAGGTGAGTTGTGCTATTTTTAGAGGAGGCCTGCGGCCAACTTGTGTGGTCCTTGGGGTCACACTGGTGACCTCTGACCCGTCCTCCGAGTATGTGATGGAGAAAATGAGGAGTGAACAGTCACTTTAAAATAGTAATAAGATTATAAAGGCATGCCCAATAGATCATCCCACTCAAAGCTGCAGCTTTGTTTATCAACAACACTCGCTTCTTCCTCTGTTTCCGGTATTTTAGATACTTCTGCGCATTTCATAATGAGTTATTCCAATCAAACGAGTGACATATGTAAATGTTTGTTAAAATCAAAAGTGAGTTTTACAGTTCAATTCTAATTCTGGATCTGATTAAAGACCTTTTGCACATGTACTAATAAATGAAATAAAAATGTGGTGAAGGCTGCCCATGTGGCGTCTATGACGGCCACGGGAATCTGACACTAGGTAATGTAAATTAAACAGGTACGCAGTGACAAGAAATATCTCTAATCTGTGTTTTTTGTGCACTTTGCGCTTCAGGCGTTATTTTTTTGTGAAGACCACATTTTTCCAAACAAAATCTAAAAAAAAAGAACACTCTTAACTAGGTTTTGTTGCATAATATTCCTTGAATACAAAAATATAACTGTAAAATTTTTTAAATCTACACCTTTTTCCATTTTCTTTTTCCCTTTCTCCAGTTCCGTTATTTTTCCAAGAGGGGGCGCTGTTTTCAGTGGGTGCTGGCTTTCCCAACATTCCTGTGCCACTAAGCCTCGTCTCCCCCCCTGAAGACAGCACCAACATGCCTCACTCAAACCGACTTCCTTTGATCTCGCCATCTCTCCTTCAGCATCACTCCATCCTGAGGATTTGTTGTTTATTTGGTCGGAGTCTCTGGAGATCTGGCGAGTCCCTCCTTCCTCCCACTTTCTGATCCAAACTCCGGCGTCTTTGTTCCCTTTAGTTACCGTGGACGTCTTTTACAAACAGAACAAAAGGATGAAAGTCACATTTTGTTTCATTTTTCTGTTGCTTTTCACTTTAATATGTCATCCTGTCCTGTTTTCTCCATTTCCTTGTTTGTTGTTTAGAAAAGATCAGATCAGAGATCGTGTAATCAGATTATTTCTGTTTCCTTTGCTTTTGAGACTTTTTTGTATATATTTTTTTTTACATATTTCCACTTTACTCCACTTGAGATTATTCAGTATTTTCTACTTGTATTATAAAAACACAATGTGCGCTCTCTTTCTTCCTCATTTTTATTTTTGCCATGCTGTTTATTTCAGGACCTTCCCATTGTTCACATACATTTGTTTCTTTCTGTCTCTTTCCTTGTTAATCTCCTGCTTTAGTTTGTTGTCAAACTTTCCTTCATCGTTTGCTCTTCCCTCTCATCTTTTCTTTCACACTCATTTCTTTTTCTGCCTTCTTGCGTCAGAGCTGGTGTGTGAACGGTGGGGAGATGTTAAAGCTGCGTCTTTGATATCCGGCTGACGCACACACCGCCTGCTGTACACACCAACCCTACATGCATAATCACACATGTAATGCAGAGGCGCGCACGCCGACAGAGTTAAAGCGGCGGCGGAACATACAAAGGTCTGATGCGCTTTGAAGATCACAACAGTTTGATGTTTGTGTGAGAAGGAGTAACATCAAGAGCAGGTGATGCTATGTGTTAGCATGCCTGAAGACGCATTGTGCTTTATTTGTCACAGAAAATAACTCGCTCTTCAAATGATCAGCAACACTCAGAAGTGGTTGTAGTGGGTGAAAACGAGAGTTCTTTGGCGGTCCATTTCAGGAGGGCGGCTTGAGTTTACAAATCAAGTTTGATTTTAGTTTGACCTTAAGGTAGGAATTTAAACTTAATTTAGTATTAACCATCTTCCTCACTTCAACTCCCATCAGCCACCACTTCAGTTCTCTCCACGGAAAGCTGACCATCATCATCCTCATCAGAACCACCAGCATTTATACCCACTCCAGTCTTACATCCAGTGCGAAGTCTTGATTGTTTTTACTCGTCAGTCTGAGCAGGTTTTCCTTGTTTGGCCCTCCGTGTTTTTGACCCACACCTGTTTACTCGCTTCTCCGCCTTGCCTCTGTGTTGTTATCTTCACTAAACATATGATAATCTTTTTTGTTCACAGCTTTTCAAAGAATACTATGAAACACTTTTCTTAACCACAAAGAATAAAAGACTCAAAATACCAGGTTTTTATGTGTGAAGCTGTTTTGACAAAGATGTTTTGTTTGTTGAATAAAATAAAATCTGACTCCAATTTTCGTAGCTTTAAATGAATAATAGATATCTACATTGTATCCATGTAAAAGAAATGCACTGTCTTATTATGCTATAAAGTTACTTGAATCTTTTATGAATCAATTCATGGAAAATGTATGAAGACATGTATGGAGTCAAGGGAGAAAGAAAGGTGAACACCCTTAGTAAATATAAGGCAGCAAAGACGAGGGACAGATTTTACTCAACAAATACGTTAAGATACAAAGCACATTATAGAATAAATTATTCGATTTAAACTGGTTTACTGAAAAATATGTCTTAAAAAGAAGTGAAGTGACTTAAGCACACTATTCTGAACTGAAACGTGATGTCATGAAGGTTGTCAAAAAAAAAGTATTTTATATTTTTAGTTTACAAATGAAGCATCAGGCTTAACCTAAACAAAAAAAGTTTAAAAAATTCTATAAATCCATATCAAAGTTTTATTAACTTCAAACTCTTGGCAACAAATATCAGAACAAAAGGAGAAAGGCCCAATCTTCGCCTCCCGTTGCCCTGGTAACTGGATGATCATTAAGTTGTTAGCACTCCAGACACCATGGAGGAGTTGCCCTGACAATAGCCGTGCATGTGAACCTGTGTGTGTGATACTCTATAGTATTAACTGTCAGCGTGGGAGTGTATGTGTGTCTTTGTGTCCTACAGAGGTCACACATTTCATGTTGCCTCTTTTGCTTCCATCAGAGTCCCACTGAGCACAAATATGCTCCTTCCTCTCCTGTCCTAACCTCCAGTGTTCGCTGTTGTCTTGGTGCTGCCCCCAGTTGGACAAACTAATTCCCTGCATTTTCTGAAGTCTTGCAACTTTTCATCAACATATTTTTTTCATCACTGTGTTTTTGTAAAGACTTGGCTAATTTAGACACATTTCTTCTCTCCAGGGTTTCAAAAATGGTCCAAAGAAATCTAAATAGTGTGTTTGTTTTAATAAAAACAGTGTAACAGGAAGGATTTCTAACAGCTTATAGTGACTTCAAGTCATGTAAGCAAATGGTCACATAGAATCTCAGAGATCTGCATCAAAGTACAACCAGAATATACTGTCGTCAACTTGCACAAATACAGTTGTTACTGTATATGCCAAACCCTCTGGTTTCAATGAAACGTGAGCGAGATTCAGACAATAGATTTAACAATAACAACATTTTAATTGGCTAATTGTGCGTCTCTACCAACCTATGACCACCAGGAGCAGCATGGGCTCAGTGTCTTGCACAACTTCAACACATGGGCTGTCGAGGCGGGAACCCAACCTGCAATCCTTTGATCAGACGACAAACGCCCTGCCTCTGCCCCATGGATAAGTGGTCAATCTGATCACAATCATCCAACTTTACACTAATTTAGTCCCTCTTATGCCATAAAACAGTTTACAGCCAAAGGACAGAAACTGTTTTTCAATTCTGAAGTTCATTTTAATACATTGCCATCATCCATCCATCCGTCCATCCATGTTAATAACGATAATATAAAATAATCTGGAGGGGCGGATAGAATTACCCACAAGGCCGGGTCCAGCCCCCGGGCCTTGACCTTGACACGTGCCCTAGACAGATCACCAGGTTTTTGCAAGGAACACAATCCCTCCCACACACACTCACACATCCACACCTAGGGGCACTTTAGATAAACCAATCAGAGTACATGTTCTGTACCTTCGCTTGCTTAACAGTGGAAAGAGTTTAGAGGTTAACAGGAAATCACTGACACTTTCACCACCATGACATGAAATACATTTATTAAAGAAACTGCAAACTATAACATGTGAAACAGAGCATGGAATGGAAACCTGGGGCCATGTTTTAGTGGGGTGGGGGTTGCATTTGAATTTGGTATGGAAGTAGAGTTACTTGATTTCCTAAATGTCAGTTCTAATGTTCACGCCCCAGATCAGACACTCAAGGGTTGGGTTTTTCATTTAGTGAACAAAGCTGGCTCCATTGTGTTCTTCAATGTTTTTGGATAGTCTGGTATCAGTTCCTGAATACTGTGGTTCTCTGGAAATGTTTTAGAAAAGCTTTTAGTCTCTTCCATGTTGGTGATTGTGCTTCTTACCCATCAAGTGTTTTTAGATGGGAGAACAATGGGTTTCTTTTTGGGATCTTTCAGTTGATTTATTGGTTGAATAATTTCTGTAAAAGTGTCTAAAAACAGTACTGGTCTGCAAAAGAAACTCTTTGAACAATCAGTGTATTTATGCGCACAAAAATAATACATTTAAATCAACAATAGAAATGTTGTTAGTAAATCCTGCACTTCACAAGAGTCAATTATCTGGTTTATATTTCAGACAAATTGGATTTCAAAGACTTAAAATTGTCACCTGTCTGTTTTTCACAAAGGCATCATGGGTAATCAGTGTATATGCTTTACTAATGTGAAAACTAATTTGTTAGCAAACTAATAGTGGCTGGATCCATCCTGAGTTTCATTTACACATGTCCAAATGTAAAGCTACAGTTTATGTCAAATAGACATCCTGGGAAGCGTTGATTCATCAGGAATAAATCAACATGTGAATCTAGTATCTTTTTATCGAACAAATGCAGTTACTAAATAAAATACTTTAAATTATCCTGTTTATATATGACTTAAAACAAATAACTTCTGGTGTTTGTTATGTACGTAAACAAGTTCAGTGTGATAAACCACCGTTAATCCAAGAAATGTTGGAAAATTATTTTTTGGAAAATGTATTTTAAGTATTCTTGGGTAAAGTTTTTCCTTTTTTTTCCTGCAGGTACAACTTTGTGTACTTTTGTGTGCGTAATCAACACAGACCGAATGGATGTTATCAGTCCCTGGTGGAGTTTCCTCTCGGACAGGAAGTGGCTTTCCTCTGCTTCCTGTTCTCTCCGTGCATGTGTGTGGCCCCAGGAGAGGCTGAAAAAGAACAATCAGTGTTGAAGCAGTGAAGCACCCGAAACTGACGCTAGCACAACTCCAACAGAGTGAAAGAGAAACAAAAAATGGGAAAAAGAGGCTGTAACCACTAACTCTGAACTGAAATAGAATTTCTTGGTAGGTTCATACCCTCTGACCTGCAGGAGGAGCGGGAGCAGCAGCTGTAATGGACTATGAACCAAAGAAACCCAAGAAGGTACTGTCATGACTCTGATTTTGGTCTGTACTGGTACTGTTACTCTTGAGATGATATTCCTGAAGTATCTTACCTTCTCAGATTTAATCAATGATTGGTGAAGTTTTTTTTATAGGTCCTGAAACGAAGCTACAAATAGAATTGCGAACTGGAAGGAAAGCCTGTACATTATCACACGACAATAAATGATGCAGCTTTTAGAAAACCAAAGTTCCAGAAAGTTGATCAGCTTGACTTTGACCTATTTTGTTTCATTGTCAGCCTCTACAATGGATCTGATGAGCACAAATTCATTGTTTCTATTTTAGGAGAGGTTCAATGGGCTCTTTAAATTATTTCAATACTGCAAGTTGAGATCAAGGACAAAAAAGATAAGGTTCATCAAAATATAATATAAATATAAACAAATAGTAAACAGGTGATAAAAACTGTCCTAAGCTAAATTTGTAGTTTTCACCCCATTTTCTTTATAAAGATGTTTTATAACGTTTAGTACCAGGTGATTATCATGCATCCAATCATGTAAATGCTGCAGATCTATGTTGAGTCTATCACTAATGATAGGAGCATTTGGACCAGACAGGAAAATAGGTTTGTCATCTGCATATAGGAGAGAACTGGAAAACTGAAGCACACCAGGCAGTTTGTTAATGTACAACACAAACAGTAAAGGACCTAAAATGCTGCCTTGTGGAACGCCCATGCAGCACTTCAGTGCCAATTTTTACAGACCTGTCACTTAGATATGATGCAAGCGTTTACTACTGAGGAGAAGAAATAAAAAGAACAGTTTATTTAATAACATTTGTTGAGTGTCGAAGGCTTTTTGGAAGTCTATGAAGATAAAAACATAAAGTAGATTATTAATGTATTTCTAAACAAATGTGTATAAATCTATAAACTCAAAGTTGAACTGAATTGAAGAATTCAAATAATAATAATAAAAAAAAAAATCAGAATCGAATCGAATCAAATCTGTAAATTCTAATCGATACCTATCTCTAGTCGCCTGATTTAAAAATCAGTTGGATTAGGGCTGTTTTCCACAGGGAAGGAAATACAGATTGTCTAATACGCAGGTTAACTAAACAATGAAAAAGTAGTTAATTTCCATGTTTTAAAAATAAAATAAACAGTACAAACTAAAGCTTTATTGATGTTTATTGCTTTATTTTGTATTTAAGACTACTGTGAGAAGAAGTTTTTTTTATTTTGATTTTCGTCTTGTTGCTGGAATATGCAATGTTGCGTCTTTTTTTGATTGTCAGCTAAATTAAGCCATTGTTCCCGCCTACATGGCTAATTTCCACACATTGTGGAGGTGCTCATCCCACCTCAGGCTTCATTTGGCTCCTTAGAACCCAATAGGCACCAGAGATGATCTGTCCAGTGGATATATTGACTGTCTGTGTGGGTCAATAGGAGACAATCAACTCCACGATTCTCCCGGAGGTCTGGTTAACGTCCTGCCTTGTAGATGTGCTGCCATCTTTGTTTCAGTGTATGTGTGACCGGCTGAGGGGAGTGTGGTTTGTAAAGATGTGGTTGTTTGTGAGAACGTGGAAAGCACCTTTAGGTAACATTTGCAATTCTTTAGCTAAATAACAATTTAAAAACTCACTGTCTTCAAGTATTTTCTGTAGATCCACTTTAATTAAAATGGAGTAAAAGACTGGATTGAATTTTTTTTGCTTCATTTCTCCCCAACAGCACAGAAAACACGGTAAAACCTGCTGATAAGGAGTTTTAAAAGAAAGCTTTTTACCTTGAGCATCTTTTAATTGAAGCCATGAATGCCTCCAACAAGCAAAACTATGATACTTTCAGACATGACAGACAGTATAATGCAATACTGAAATCCTAAAACTAAGCAGTTGAACACCAAAACAATAATAAAAACAGTTTCCTGAAGAGTTTGGAAAACAGTCGACAGTGTTGAAGAGAAACAACAGTTTCCATGCTGAAGCAATGTTATTTAATTAACTCGAGCTCACTTTGATGAGGACAGGTTGTTTAATTAAGCACATTCATTTAAAAGTCCATTACTTTCCTTTTCCCGCTCTCCTTAAAGACGCACCGGAACACGAGAGAAGGGCTCATAATGGCTGCTATTTCATTTTTTTAGGCTGACAACTCATCGGAACTCGTCCGAACAGAAGTTGTTATTCTGAAAGAGTCGTTTCTGTCCGTGTTCAATCACTTTTTGTCATTAGGGCTGTTCTTGTGCCGTCGAGCCAGGCTTCACTAATGTGGTCTTGTGTCGGCGGGCGGCAGCTGTGTGTGTTGTGCTGTCAGTTAACCTCAGCGGTGAGCTGTCACAGATCACTGCTCACCCGTCAATCACCGCTGGAACAGCCAATGGCAGAAACGTCATTAACACACAGAGGAAAGATCTTAGCAAACTTGTTCTTGTTCAGTGTTTCTGCTGACTTTCATTCAAGCTTTGAACAACCAAAGGAGCACCCTAAACTTATTTAACATCAAGTATTTCAGTACTTCCAATCACACTGTGGCACGACATCTAACCACCAGACAAGAAACTGCATTTCGGTGCATCAGGATAAGTCAAATGTTTTTTTAGAGCAAAATAATCTCTATAAGTTATTATTTGAAGTGGTCCTGAGGTGGGAAATCACATTTGTTTTTTACTGATTTATTACCTGTGACCTGTGACCTGTGAGTAACTGGGCTGTAAAGCAAAAATCCTTGTTTTAACCCTTAAGCATTGGAGCTTTAGGCACAGTGTAGTTGTTTAAATTACTGTACCTTTTAACTATTTACACAATTAAAATAATTTCAAGGAATTCTGAGAGTGATAAAAGCAGTTTCAGAATTTGCTGGAATTATATGGTAATTTTGTAAATGGTCGAAGAGTCATGGTAGTTAAAAGAGTTGCCAATGAAACTGAGATTTTTTGGTCAATTCAATTCCTAAAAACAAGGTTTAAACCTCGACATTACTCAATGTTTTTTTCATTTTAGAAACTCAGCTAGTGTGAAGTCAGTCACTAAAAAGAAAAGCAAAATAAAATTATTTTTGAAATAAGAGTAATTTTTGTGGACCGTTTTAATACACAGAGGTAAACTGAGTCAATCTCTGAGGCTCCGCCTTTCGTTCCTTGTCGGTCCCGCCCATTTTACAACGTCATCCTTGAGCCTCCCTGATCCTCCTCAGCGTGGCTGCTTTCTGTTTCGGACCAAACTTTGTAAACAAAACCACGTGACTAAAGATCTCTTCAGTCATTGGCCAGCAGCTATGGGGGCGGGTCAAAACAGAGGAGAAAGGTGGATGCACTGCGGTCTGCAAATGGTAGAACAAAAAATCTTCTTTGGTCAACTTGGTTTGTGGTATTCTCCACTTAAGTTTATTTTAAATAAAAATGAGTCTTCTTGGGTTGAGTTGGGGTTAAAGCTTTGGTTAAAAAAAGCTTTTTTTTTAATTATCTTTTGGAAAAATATATTTAGCTAATTTGACAGTAACCTCCAAACGTTCAATTTTTTAAAACTTTGCTTCAATCCTTTCTACAATCTCTTTTCAAACCTTTTTTCTATCTTAAAATAATTGTAATAATAATTAATGATTCTGAAAACACACGACAACATCCTGAATCTCTCCTCAGGCCTTCGTGTCCCCGATTAAGCGCCTCGTCTGGTCCAAATCTGGTCACAGACCAACAGACCGTGGCAGCGTGTACCGGCGCCCGCTGCACACCGTCCCTCTCTACCCCCCTGACTTCCTCATCCATCCTGAGAGACTCATCTTTGATTATGTGGAAAAAGAGGTTAAGGTGGGTCGTTTTCCAGAAGCGGATTTGATGTTGTGTCTCTACTAACTGCTTTAATTCTGGTCTTCTCTCAGTTCCTCGGTCAGCTGACCTGGGTTTCTGTTTCATTAAACCCCTCCAGTCGAGATGAACTTCTTCAGCTGCTGGACACTGCCAGGGTTTGTAATCAATAACTTTTCAATGACATCAAGTGAAATAGCAGCAGTTAGTAAAATAACTAAGAAACACACAGTGGTTTTGAGTGATTTAGAGATGAGGACACACCCCCACAGCTCAGCGACTGAAGCAGCAGCTTTCAGGGCTTTTTGCTTGATGTCCGCAGCAGCTGAAGGTGCTGCCCCTGAAGACCAGCGAGGATCAGGACTGCATCCTGAGTCTGTCCGCTCGCTGCCTGCTGCTGACGTGGAGGAACAATGAGAAGCTGCTCATGAGGATCCCCACACATGAGATTGCTGCTGCCTCCTACCTGAGAGATGATGCACTGCACCTGCTGGTCCTCAAGACAGGTGAGGAGTCACAACTCTTTACTCTGCAGCAGATGACATTAAGACGCTTTTCTTAGATGCTGTTCTGAAACAATAGAAGTAAAAGTCTGCAACAAAATACTTTGACATATAAATAGCAATTTCCGGCTAAGCAAAAGTCTATAAATATGAAATTACCTGTTCAACTCAGCTGGTAGGCAAGGAAAAGAGAGAAAAAAGAAATATTTAAAAATACAAAACAACAAGCGGACAAGAAAATGAATGAATGAATGAAAACAACAATTTTTATGACTAAACATTCTTTTTCATTTGGTCAAAATTTTGATTTTTTTTCCACTAAAGTTTAAAATTTATTTAAAAAAAAATCAAATTTTCTATGTTTTTTTTCAAGATCTTTTTTCAAATTTACAATAATTTCTTTAACTTTACAATAGGTACTTTCAAGTTTTTTTCTAAGTTACAATGTTCTGCTTTAAAATGTTTTTTTCAATATCTGTGTTTCAACAAAATCTAGTTTTTATTCACTTTAAGCTGATTCTACTTTGAGGTCTCTGAAATATTCTTGAACAGATGGATAGAAAAAAAATAAATAAAGAAAGAAAAAGATCTTTTCAACTCTTTCAACCAGCTTGTTGACCTTGTGGTAATGAAAGGTCAAGAGTTCAAATCCACGGCTAAGTCATACCAAAGACTCTTAAAACTGTTGATTTGAATCAATCTGAACTCAATAGATCAATAATCGATCCATAAAAACATACATTTATTTAGCACATAATGCTAAAGTCAGCTAGCTTGATGCTAACATTTAATGTAATTTCAACATAAACCTACATTGCTGAACATTTTTATAAACTCACAGGCATGAATTCTCCAAACTCTTTTAAGGAAACATTTTTAAAGTAACCATTTGTGGCCTAAAACATATTTTTTTGCCCATTCTTTGCTTATTCTTCTTAAAAAAAAGTGTACTGCTATGGCGCAAGCTCCACCTAGTTTCTGTCCGTCCTGGGATGGGATCTCTCCCTCATGTGGGAATCCCTAAGGTTTCTTCTTTTTTTCCTGACTCAGGTTTTTTTAGGAGTTTTTCCTTACCGCGAGGGAGGGTCTAAGGACAGGGATGACCGTTCTTTATAGTCTGTTTAGTTTTTACCTATTGTGCATATTTTATGACTCCATCTGTGCATCTGTTAAAACTACAGGCA
This sequence comes from Oryzias melastigma, assembly GCF_002922805.2. Classification (NCBI taxonomy): domain Eukaryota; kingdom Metazoa; phylum Chordata; class Actinopteri; order Beloniformes; family Adrianichthyidae; genus Oryzias; species Oryzias melastigma. Next base: position 23,100,704 of record NC_050518.1, on the reverse strand, counting down.
TGAAGCCCAATGAGGCAAATTGAATTTGTGATATTGGGCTATATAAATAAAATTGAATTGAATTGAATTAGTGGCCAAATGTCTAAATGTGTGAAACGTGTAAACTCAAAACTGAATTGAATTGAATTGAATCGAGAGGATTGAAAGAATCGAAAAAATCTGAATCAAATCTATTCTATAAATTATTATTGAGAACTAGCCCTACTTTGGATCAGTGGGTGTGATCAGTTCAGCTCCTACCCTACACTGAAGAAGTTGGAAAGAATCATCTCAATGGATCTCAGCCAGAAAGAGGGACTGATGGATGATGGAGCAGTTGACTGTTCAAGTTTAGACCAGAAGTCTTGCACTTTCTAAACCAATAGTGTTGGTGGGCGGGGGGAGATTTTCACTGATGGGACACCTGAAAATTTGTGGCGGCTCACTCCTTCCACAGCACCATCCATGTTCAGGGGCAGGAGTTATGCCTCCTTGGTCTTACTAACATTCAACAGAAGGTTGCTGTCTCAGCACCAGTATCAAGTATAGATTTACTCTACCAGAGTTGTTCGGATGGTTTAGTAATTACTCCCTTCCTTCTCTCTTCTCTGTTTTCCTTTTTTGTTTTTATTTCCTCAAGAACTTGTCTTCCACCAAGCTTTTATCCGAATCACTAAATCTCAAACTGTTACAGCCAGACTAACAGGAGGGAACCCGAGAACTCAAAGGGAGGAACTCAATGAAAGCCATGGAAGAAGGCCCATTAAGTTTAATAGCAAAAAGTTGCTGCTTGCTGAGAAAAGAACTCCAACATAAAACAACAAACTAAATACAAAAAAATCTCAAAGCAGAGATGAATAATTAAAAAAAAGACTAGAGACCCCCTAAATAAAATGCATTAACACTGAAAACTACTCTGTAAATAGACTACTGAGTGCAGGCAGCTGAGACAGATCCACAGAAGGGGGCGGGTCCATGGGAGGAGCCACGGCCAACATTCTCTGAACCCAAAACAAAGACAGAAACCATGACACACACTTCTTTAAGTATTGATTTCTTATAGAAATACAACAGTTTATAAAAGCACAAATATTCACTTGGAAGCCATTATTGAATCTATCATTTATAATTGTGTTTTTTCTTTTAAGTGAAATTGTTTGTGTTTCTTGTGTTTCCAGGTCTGAATGTTGACTCGATTGTGGCTGGAGAGGACAGTCTGGACAGGAAAAAGCCGTCCGGTATCGATGGGAGACGCCAAACCATGAGCGGCAATGCTGACCCGCGCCCTGCAGGGGGCACCATGGAGCGGAGACACACCATTTGTGGAGTGGACTGGAGGCCATCGCTGTCCAGAAGCAACCATGACAAAAATCAGAACCTGGAAAGAGGAGGAGGAGGAGGCGGTGGTGCTGGGGGGGAACGGGGTGGAGGAGGAAGCTTAGAGAGAAAGAGGGCAGTGGGGAGCTGGGAAAGGAGGCAGCAGACTCGCAAAACAGGGGGGAGCTGGGAAAACCGCAGAGCGAGGCCCATGAGTGGGAGCTGGGGAGTAGGAGGAGGCGCTGGAGGGAGCTGGGAAAAGAGGCATGGAGGTGGGAGCTGGGAGAGGAGAGGCGGAGGTGCCGGGGGCAGCTGGGAGCGGCGGCAGGCGTACACAGGAAGCTGGGAAAGAGGCAAAACCTACGGCAGCTGGGAGAGGAGGAACTACAACCCACTGGAGCCAACGCCGTGTCCAGACGCCTACTGCAACCTGGTCATCCTGGCTGTGGAGAACAAGGTGGGGGAGTTAGAGGCATAAAAAAAGCATACTGCCCCTTCCAAAAAACATAGGCAATACTTGGTCTAGAGTGAGCCTGCCCTCGTTTCCTATCATCCATTTGTTTACACGATCTCCCACTAGCTTACAGCCCCTCCCAACCCCAACAAAAACGGAGAGAACTATCCAGCCGTACAGTTTTGAGCTAGATATCAGCTCAGACGAGAACTATAAAGACGTAGGCCAGGGGTGTCAAACTCATTTTGGTTCAGGAGCCGCATTCAACCAATTTCTTGTTAAGGTGTATTTTCAATTTTGGCCCCTTGTGTGATTGAGTTTGACACCCCTGATATACAACTCTTCAAAATCTATGAAGAATTGTTATTATTGTCATTTTACAAACCTACAAAGGGTCTTTCCTATTCTTTACGTCAGTTGTGAGGCTTTAAAAACACAAGTGATTTCTTCAAAGCTCGTTAGCGTCACATTCCTGTTGCTTCAGTGGAATCTAGGACAGTTCTGATGAGGCGCAGCGACCACGACTGTTTTATAACCTGGACCATTACGTCACCTTCCCAGGCTGCATGTGTGCATGATGGGAGTATCCGTGTGTGGCTGTTACCATCGTCTGGTTGCTGTAATTGTTTGGCTTGGCAGCAGCACATGTCATTCTTTCCCCCTGTGTGACAGCAGGTACCTGCTGACGCAGCTGTGCCGGTCGCTGCTTCACATCCTCACCCGTTATGTTCCCACGAATGAGGCGCAAACACAGATCCGGTTAGGTCAACGTGGAAAAGCGACTTCAGGGGAAAATCTTTGCTCCGAGTCAGATCGATGCGCTAACCAGCTTCCTGTGTGGGTGACCTCTGTGTGTGCAGGACGCTGCAGAGGAGTACTGCTCTCTGATTTGTCAGATGTTCCAGATCATTTACGGCCATCAGATCATTGAGTGTGTGGACAGAGCGGGCTTTCACCACACCATGCCGGACCGCTTCTGGCTGCAGAGGAGTGAGCGCCACATTTGCTGTTTATTGTGCTTAGTTTGAATGTTTTTTTAAATATTGTTTTTGGCAGCTATCACTGAGAAAACCTAAATCCTGGGAGAAAATTAAAAATTCCCTCATGTTTCATTTCCGTATAAGTCGCATGTTTTTCCATAGTCAGAACTTATACTCTGGGGCGACTTTTTATTTGTGGATTTTCTTTTCTGTTTTTGTTTAGATATAAATAGGCTCATATTTGTTTCCCAGTAAACACCGGTTGTCCTTTTGCAGTTGTTTCCTCTATTAACCGCTAGAGGGCGCTGCTTTCATAGAATTTGTGACTGACAGCTGCAGAAGAAGTGTCACCCAGACAAACATGGAGGAGAATCTGGTTGTTTTCCACTTAAACTTTGATTTTTTTATATAGATCAAATGATTAGTATTATTTATTATTTATTTATGTATTTTTTAGTTACCCTAGGCTTGGTGGATTTGCTCTGAAACATCAGAATTTTTTCCCTAAAGTGCGACTTATAAATGGTTTCTTCTTCTTGATTAGACATGTTTTGCTCTTGCAACTTTTACTCCAGAAAATACAGTAGTATTGGTTTATTTTTTTGTCTGTCACAAAAGAAAGTTTAAAGTTCAAGAACGTTTTTCCAATAGCAAAATAGTCTTAGTTTTAATAAAAATATTTCTTTTTTTCTTGCCTCACTGGAAGTTTTTTTTTATTATTATTATTTAAATAAAAGTTTTTCTCTTTTCCAATTTTAAGATATTTTTTTCTAGGGGTCTATTTTTGCAGTGT
>NC_050518.1:23093537-23096809 GCF_002922805.2 Oryzias melastigma | reverse complement strand
CATGTTTTGCTCTTGCAACTTTTACTCCAGAAAATACGGTAGTATTGGTTTATTTTTTTGTCTGTCACAAAAGAAAGTTTAAAGTTTAAGAACGTTTTTCCAATAGCAAAATAGTCTTAGTTTTAATAAAAATATTTCTTTTTTTCTTGCCTCACTGGAAGTTTTTTTTATTATTATTATTTAAATAAAAGTTTTTCTCTTTTCCAATTTTAAGATAATTTTTTTCTAGGGGTCTATTTTTGCAATGTCATTTAAATTAGCATCAATATTTTATTATATTATGCTCTTTCATTTAATCAACTGCACTATTTTGGCTCAAAAATCCCAGATATAAATTATGTGACAATATATGTTTTTGCTCTTGCTAATTCATTTATGTTTCATATTTACTTTATATCTTTTAAAACAGATTTATTAGTTAAAATAAATGTTTCTCCCCAGAATTAAAACCCTTTTTACAGCATTCAAATGGGAAAAAAATGATTTATTACTTTGTTTTAAGCTTTATTGAGAGAACAATTATGTTTCCAAAGCATTTAAATAAATGATGCAAAAAGCAAATATAATTATCAAGAAAAAGACTATGAAAGACAAACATTGTTCTAGTTTGGTATTTTCTTTTAATTTATCTTAAAGAAATTTATTTCATAACATTTTTTTTTAATAAAGTTTCCTGTCATTTTGGGTATAAAATAAAATCAAGCCCAAAGATGCACGAGAACAGACAAAGAACAGACTAAGAACTGTTTTTGTGGTTTCAGGCGACAGCTGTCTGACTGACATGTCCTACAGTTACGATCCAGAGTTTAGCTGCTGCAGCTCATAGTGAGTTTCTCTTTACTCTAAACTCTTGTTTCTGTACATGACTGTGTATTTCATTTGGATTGTGATGTGATGGACGCTTCAGATCCATGAGAAAAACTGGGCTTGGTTTATCTGTTCATATAATGGTGGGTTATTTAAGAAAAGATGGTTCACAAGCACACTCTTTTAATATATAAAAAGAGTTAATAGAAATAATCTGAAGTACAGACTGACTCATCTCCTCCAGCTGTCAGTAAACTGAAGGCTTTCTGTCTCTTTGTCTCTCAGCGACGGCTCCCAGGAGGCCTTTGAGCTCTACTACGGTGAAACCTACAGCGAGAGCTCGTCGGTCTCTCTGCAGGATTCTCATCGCAGCCTGGCGTCAGTCAGCGATGGGGGAGACGGCAACCCCGCCCTGCAACTGATGCAGGAGTACATGATCACTGTGAGTCTGGACGACGCGTACCATCGTCTTTGCAAATACAAAAATAAAGTCTTTAAAGAAGAATGCGTTTGATTCAAACAGGAAATCAACCAGGAATGCACCATGGCTAAAACTGATAAATGTCAAATTCAACATAAAATGTACTGTTGTGTGTGGAGTTTGCATGTCCAAAAACATGCTTCATAGGTTAACTGATTACTCTAAATTGTCCCTAGGTGTGCATGTGAGTGTGTGGTCCTGCAGCAGATCGGAGACTAGCAGGGATAGGCTCCAGCAGCCCTGTGACCCCAGAGGGGATTCACCGGGTTCTGAAAGTGGATAGATGGATAATATTTGCTTGTTATTTTCCTTGAAGCTACAAACTCAGGAAAAAGTTCAGGGATATCAAGAATTGTTGTTAATTGGAAGAATTATCTTTAAATCAAGTTCTAAAATGTAGAAAACAAGATGTTTTTCTGCCAAAAGAACTATTAGAGTTTGTCTTGGTAATATTTATTAAAATAAGTTGCAATGTACTGCTCTTATTAGGATAAAAATGTAACCTAGAAGTTGACTGTAAACACTCATATGTCGGTATATTGTTGCAATAATTGGAAAAATAATTATGTATTGTTAAAAAAAAGTTTATATCTTTAATATATGCATGTATAATAGAGATTTAACTTAAAATAAGATGTATCCAAGAAAATGACTCAACTAGATATCAAAGATCTATTGCCTTAAAATAAGGATGTACATTTTGCTGAAAGGTTGCGAGAAAGTAGTTTTGTCTCATTTCAAGTTTGAAAAGACATTTCTACTGAAAATAGACTATTTATAGACCCATCGGATCTCAAGTGGGCCGGACTAGTAACATAATAGCAAAATAAACCTTGGTCAACCTGTTATGTGCAGCTTTGTTTTGTCCATTTTTCCTGGAAAGTTCGTCTCTCTACGTCAATCTTTTTTCTTTTTGGTAGCAACTTTTTGGTAATTAACAGTGTTGAGGCTGGCGAGGATCCAAACTCAGCATCTTACCCAGACGTAGCACGCACCTGCAAAGATTTGCAGTTTATTTCTTGATCTCTTGTTATGCCGGTTTTACTTTTCCTTTGCTTCCCCTTGTGGCGGAATTGCGCATTGCAGCCTGCAAGACACCCCTGATGTACGCTTTCGTTTTCCTCATCTGAGCTGATATCTGGCTCCAAACTGTACGGCGAGAAAGCCCAAATAATGCTCGTCATCTTTGTTTTGACCAATGTTAGCTTGGGGTTGTGAGAGGCTGTAAGTCAACAGGAAAGAATGTCAACAAAGGGATAATGGGAAATGAGCCGAGGCTTATGGCCACACCCACAATTCAGAGGTGAATTTCTGATACTGCCGCGTTGCTAAAACTGTGTCCTAGAATTTTTTTGCCTAAAAATTTGCTTAATCATAATAAAAAGACCACTGTAAACACTTATACAATAAATTATGACTGGAGGGGGTTTTTAAAATGTAAAATTGATCAACAGAAGACAGATTTGTTTTTATTGATAAGGCTCTGAAAGTAAAAAATAAAAGTTCAATATATTTTATACCGCATTTTTTTAACATGTGACATTAAACAGAATTTAATTGACTAAAAGGCAAAAATCTGACCTGGATACTGAGAGAATATGCATATTTCTGTGCATTTTTTATTGTTTACACCAATTATTATTCATTAACTGATGATCTGAGTTGATTGTCTCATTAAGAATTCAGGGTTTCTTAAATGAATGCATAAAATCCTCATAAGTCATGCGTTCACGGTGAGCTCCTTAACCCTCTGATTTCATTATCTGTGTGTTTAGTCAGCGCTGTGTGCGTTTTGTGTGTCTGTGTGTAGCTGCGGAACAAGCTGACTCCCGTGGAGCTGCAGCACTTTGCAGTGTTGCTGAGAGAATACAGGCTGGGATCCGACATCGACCACTTCTGCTGTGAGCTGCTGCACCTCTACGGAGAAAACCGCAAGTTCCTGCTGCTGGGTGAGAGACACTGGCTCAGAGAGGGGAGAGAGAAA
>NC_050518.1:23091072-23092784 GCF_002922805.2 Oryzias melastigma | reverse complement strand
TGATTCCATTATCTGTGTGTTTAGTCAGCGCTGTGTGCGTTTTGTGTGTCTGTGTGTAGCTGCGGAACAAGCTGACTCCCGTGGAGCTGCAGCACTTTGCAGTGTTGCTGAGAGAATACAGGCTGGGATCCGACATCGACCACTTCTGCTGTGAGCTGCTGCACCTCTACGGAGAAAACCGCAAGTTCCTGCTGCTGGGTGAGAGACACTGGCTCAGAGAGGGGAGAGAGAAACTATTGACCCACACTTGTGGAGAACCACAAACATGACATGAGGGAGCTGCATTCATGTGTTGATGTATTAAATGAACCTGGATGAGCCGCTCTACCATGAGTGTGATGGACAGACTCACACGCTTCTAGGGAATTATGAAAACGACTGAGAATTATTTTTAAGTAATTCAATTTTTATTATCATCTGCTTTTATTCTTTTTTTTCTTCCTTTTTCTAGACAAAAAAATGGGATGCAACGACACAGTTTGCTCACGGTTTGAGACGTACCTCGATATGAACATCACGGTTCGATATGTATTGAGCAAAAAAAAAAAAAAAAATCCTGCTATTCAACAAATGATTATTTATTTTGCCATAAGTTCTCAGTTATCGTCATTTATTTAAGAATCACCTTTAAATAGAGCTCTTGTAAACTTGCAAACGTCACATCTTATAGGAACTGCAACAATTTCTCTGAAGTTTTGACAGCTGGATGTCATACAATATGAACCAACTTAAAATATTTAGAACTCTCTTACTCGTCCAAATAAATAACAGCAACACAAGTAAAGTGCAGTATTGCTTATCTGTCAGTCCTGCATTCATGTACCTTTAGATTTTCTTTAAAAAAATAAAAAATAAATAAGTATCTCAGTTGTTTTTAGCATTTAGCTAAACTTTTATTATCCGACTACCGTAGGAGGGACAAGGTAGTATTTTTAGTGGCAAAAACCATTAAGGCACCTCAGAGTGGTACTAAATACTACTACAATGGTACTAAAATACAGAAAATATATCATAAAAACAGATTTTGTTTTAGCAAGAACAAGAACAAGAATTGTTATTCTGACAAACAGAATGTCTGATTAATAACTGTTTATTTTTCAATAGAAGGCTATGGGATTTTGGTCGCCGGGTACTTCCTGTTGGGACCGTGAGGGGGGAGGGAATGATCAGTCCAGTTCTCTCTATTTTTAACATACCATATGTGCTTTTTTGCAAACGGCATTTTTTGTCTGCTCCAAATTCACAACAATTTTAATAGAGAAATAATCAGAGATGCAATTTTGAAATTAATTTCCTTTACGTGTGTCATCAGAAAACACCCAAAAACACCAGAGGGGGTCTTTAAAACTCTACTTTTTAAAGTGTTTGTGTTCAAACTGTGGAAACATTGTGTGAAAAAATCAGTTTAACTGTTAATATAGCAAAATGTCATTTTTATCCATCTTCTTTGATTTTATTTTTCTTTTTTTCCCAGGCATGCGTCCCTTCATCCCAGACAAAGATGTCGGCGTGTTCGAGAGTTTCCTGGAAAGTATAGGAATCCGGGAGGGTGGGATTCTGACCGACAGCTTTGGACGTATTAAACGCAGTATGAGCAACACGTCGGCCACAGCAGTGAGAGGGTATGGACGTCACTTTAGCAAACGCCACCTTCGGTTGTGACGTTTGGGCCCAAAAATAGAATATCAATCTGTGTGACACAAGTGGAAAAT
>NC_050518.1:23076486-23090441 GCF_002922805.2 Oryzias melastigma | reverse complement strand
TCCACTTTTTAAAGATTTTGTGTTCAAACTGTGGAAACATTGTGTGAAAAAATCAGTTCAACTATTAATATAACGAAATAACACTTTTTGTCATTTGTATCCATCTTCTATGATTTTATTTTTCTTTTTTTCCCAGGCATGCGTCCCTTCATCCCAGACAAAGATGTCGGCGTGTTCGAGAGTTTCCTGGAAAGTATAGGAATCCGGGAGGGCGGGATTCTGACCGACAGCTTTGGACGTATTAAACGCAGTATGAGCAACACGTCGGCCACAGCAGTGAGAGGGTATGGACGTCGCTTTTGCAAACGCCACCTTCGGTTGTAACGTTTAGGCCCAAAAATAGAATATCAATCTGTGTGACACAAGTGGAAAATAAATCTTTCTGTATAATATACAAAAATATCTAATTACATGTAAAAACGTTATTAACAAAAATTAGTAAAGGATTAGGAAGAAGTAAAGCAAATAAATAACATTCTCCACACCTCAAAGCTTTCTTTCGTCTTAGTTTTCATCTTTTACTTCTATTTACAAGACATTCACATTTTTTAACAGGATATTATATTAAAGTAAAATGCTCTTGTCCATTTATTGTTTTAATGAAATGCAGGTACGACAGTGGCTCCCTGGCTTCAGGGTCTCAGGAATTTAACCGACGAATCTCTGACATCACCCACGACATCCAAGCTCTTGGTTTCCAGGACACTCACGGCGACATTGAGGAGGAAGACTACTACCTCTGATGGAAGGACGAAGAAAAAATTCACAGTAAATATCCAGCAGCAGATCCGACTTCTATCCAGAACTGAATGAAAAGTTAAAAACGCTAAAAGCTGTGTGGAACCTGGCTTTAATTACACTAATACAGGTGGATATGAATACAAATATATAATTGTTTGTTGTCATAAGATAACAGCTGGAGTCAGTTTATGGCAACAATTTTACAAAAATAAATAGAAGTCTTGGTTATCATGTTGTTAAATGCTTGTAAATGTTTTTGTAAATAAAATGTAAGAATTCAGAAAGTGTTGAGAATTCTTGGTGAAGACATCATCTGATACATGATCATAAAATGTGTCTCACTATTAAAATGCTTGTGAATGTTTTGATGAATGTTGTGAAAAATACTTGAAAAGGATAAAACACTTCATGCTGTTTCTTTGTAAGACTAATGAACTGTAATGTGTATCTGTCGCCACAAGGGGGCAGTTGAGTGTAGCAGTTGAGTAGGATGCTTTTCATGAGATGAGGTCAAAGCTGACACGCTGAAAAGCAGAAATGTGAATTTTAATGATGGATGGATGGATGGATGGATGGATGGATGGATGGATGGCGGTCCTGCATTGACCTGCTCCTCTCTCGGCTGCATTATGACCTACCCATGATGCACTGCTCCTCCAGCCTCTGGGGTTGTTCTGTGCCAACATCACTGAAGATCAGAGCTACATAGAGTCAATGACCTGACTGGAGTTGTGTTATTATGTAACAGAAGAACAGTGTGTGGATTTCCTCATAAAACCGTAAAACAATCTGTCGGAAACGGATGAACTTGATTTTATTTAGCATAAATAAAGATCACAGGTTCAGATTTTTTTAAGGAAAAAAATTGAAGATGTTTATGCAATAAAGCTTTCCGTTCACTGGACTGTAAAGTTTACGAAATATTTCTTGTGTGTTCCTATACACTCGTCAAAACATTTTCTGACATCATCAGATGGAGCAGAAATCTATCAAATGAATTCAGCTTCTCAACACTGTATATAATATGGTTCCACTGAATAGTTTTGACCTTTTATAGTCCATGAACGTTGGAATCTTGAGTTTAAACATCCATGTTTTACACTTCTATGTCTTGTTTCTAGCACAAACTGTTGTTTCAGGAGGTTTTGTTTTGGTTAGAAACTGGTTTATTAAACAAACTTGTTTTAATCCCAGGTTAATTCCCCTTTAAAATGTGCCTAAATCATTAACTGCAAAAAAAGCAATAGAAACATTTAGCAGTGATGGACTAAATCTCCTGCTTTATGTCTCTAACTAAACAGTTAAAGACCAAATTTGGTGAAAGTTGGGGTTTATAACATGTTCGTTTGGTATTTTTCTCATGATAGAAAATTAAAATTCGAAAAAATTAAATTCAAAATCTGTATTTCTTTATTCAAATTGTGTAAATCGGGAGCAGACGAAAAAAATCCAGTTAGAATAATTGTAGTTTTGACGTAGAAACTATGCGGGCTAACGACAAGCTCCCTTCTCTGAGCTCTCAGTAACAGGTAAGGGAAAGGGGGGCGGGGTTGCTCCGCTCCAACGGTCCCACCCACAACTCAGAGGTAAATTTCTACCTAACTACAGCCGCTCTGCAGAAACTATGTCGTAAACTACATAATTAAAAGACCCCTGGGACTTCTGAATCTTAAGTGGTTTGACCAATCACAAAATTCAACTGTAATACATAAAGTCAACCTGTAGGGGGCAGCACACAGACAGTTTTAGACTATATTTTCAAGAATTAAACGAGTTTATCAAAAAATTGGCAATGGCCAACAGACAGCATTTTTATAGCCCCATTTATAGATGTCAACCAACAGACAAAAGGTATTTTCTCTGTAGTAAAAAGGCAGGTACTAATGCACTAAGTCCCGACTTGTTTGCACCTGTGGTTCATAGTTGTTAACTGAACATTAATGAGACACATATGAGACAAAGTCCATTAGCATGCTATGTTTTCTGCAGCTAAATGGCATATGTAACAATCATATTGCAATTATAAGAAAAGTTGCATCATCTGCAAATATTTAAACAATAAATGATGGTTATTTTAACCCTTAAACACCAGAGCTCCAGTGTTTGTGTTCTTTGATTAACTATAACTTTTGAACCGTTAACAGGATCAACGTGATTCTAGTAGATTTTGAAGGAAAAAAGCGAAGATTTTGTGTTTAAGCGTCACCGGTGACACCTAATGTTGTCCATAATGAAAAGGACGGGAAAAAGACAAAGAATAATAAAAAAATAGCTGCTAAATCTTGTTTGTTTGTGTGAGAGGAGCAGACACAGCAGACAAATTCTATCCTCATCATCAGATTTGCATTTTTGGCAAAAAATGACTGGATTGCTGGATTCAGATAAACATTGAGTTTGAGTATTTTCCTAAAAATTAACCCCTTCAAAATAAAAGTTTATCTTAAACTGTCCTGAATCATGTTAAGTTTATAACTCTATGAATGGAAGTAATAACGCCTCAACGCACTATGACCTGTAGAAATTAAAAATAAATTAGTCACGGTGGAAAGTAATACTGATGGATAATTTTGTTGGACTCAAACAAATGTGTTTTTTGGGGTTTTCGACCACCCCAAGTAGTTACCACGGCGAGTTCTTAATCTGAAGTGCTGTAACGTTTACGTTCAATCCAGCAGCTTTACTAGCAGTTCAGCTGTAGTTCATCTGATTTGGTGCAGATGTACAGGATCAAGAGGTAAGAGCTTGATAACAAAGCCCGAGCTCGCAGGGATTACAGCGGGAACTGTTCTGCGGGTTATATTTAGCTATACTGTGGAGCTGATCTGTAAACTGGCCAGGTCCACTCAGGCCAGTGTTTGTGAAAATCACAGCAATGAGCCAATCAAAAATGAGCAGCAGAAGGAGACCGATTAAGGTTGACACTTTTTATAACTATGTCTTTAGATTATTGTTTATTTTAAAAACTATAGTTTGATATGTAACCAGTAGTCATAACAAATACATAAATAATACTTTAATAAAGAATAAATAAAGATAAACAGTGATGTGCTGTAGTAAAAAGTAGTCTATTTATGGGGCGGCCACAGTGCAGACGTAGATTAGCCAATCTCTGGTCGGAAGATTGCAGATTTAGTTCCCTACCCGCACACATGTGTTGAAGCATCGTTGGGCAAGACCATAGATGACATATAGAGAGAACCCACACCAATATTAATGATTATAGGCAGTGGAGGCGCTGTCGGAGTGTGAATCTGTGTGTGAACGGGACTGGGACTGTACTTTAATTGGGCCTTCTAACAAGATGGTAAAGTAGGGGTTTGTATTAACAATAGTCTGGCGATACGATACGTATCGCAATCTGTATTTGTATATGATACTGGCCGCAACGTGAAACAGAGTTTTGATTTGGGATCCATTCCAAGAAATATCTAAGTAGTAGATGTTTCATAAAGGCAAAAACTGCAAGGCTGACTGGACATTTAACCCAAGCTGGTTGCGATGTAAAGATGACTCAGATTTAGATTTGACCATTTTTATCATTTAAGTGTACAACAAGTCTTAAGTTAAAAATGAGGGAGTCTACTTGAAATTTGCCTTTTAAATACTATTTATGTATTGTAAATGTATAATTTTGAATTAAATTATCTAAAAATATTCGGTAATTTTGTAATTTCAAAGTAAAAATAAAAACCCTATGAAATACTTCGAATTTTTCTTTTTTATTAACAAATTCCACATTACATGTTACACTGAAAACTACAAAACAAAGGGCGTTGTACCATCTTACAAGGAACGTACAGTAATAACATCTGAGAAGCCAATGCGAGAATAAAAAAACATTATAGAAAATAACAAATAACATAAAAATAACATAATTGTAACGTATTAACACAAGCCAGAATTAAAAATAAATAAAATGGAAAAAGGCACTAGATTGAATAAATTGATGAATTATCTAAACGTTTAATACCATTTTTATTTTCTGCTCTGTGAAGGAATTGACATAAAACAAATCAAATCGTTTCTGAAAAGCAAAAATTTGGGGCTTACCTCAAAAAACATTTGTGAATCAAAAATGTCCCTAAAATAATGAAAGTACTGATTAAAAACTGTATTCTTGTGTCTTTATTAATACATGCAAATGGAATATTAATATAAGTAAAAGAATGAATTTGTTTTTGGTGATAATTCTGAATTAAAATCGTTTAAAAAACACTGGAACCTTCATTACGCCGAACAGGAGGAGGATTTACTCAGCCAAAACAATACAACACTGTTTACAACGTGACTCCAGCGCGCTACGTCATTACGTACTCACCCCAGGACCAATCAGAGCGCAGCGGGGCGTAGAGCGGTCTCTCGCCGGGTAAAAGGATTTGACAGATGCGAGTCTTGAAGCCGATTCCCCTCCTGACTTCCTCAGTGGGACCGACAGCATGGCGGCGGCTGCCTGCGGACAGCAGGGTGCCGCGATAACGGCCGCCGGGAGCAGCAAAAAGCCGCTCAGTACCAGGGAATTCAACCGGAGGAACCGGGAGAACTCTCGTCGAAGACAAGCCGCTCTTTTGTTCCTCACCAACATCTCCCTAGACGGGCGCCCGGTCCAGAGCAGCTCATCCGAGGACGGCGGCATCCGCCACAAAGAGACGGACTTTGAGGGAACCAACGAAGCAGGAGCAGCGGGCGACCTCTGCCCGGAGACCGGACACAACGGAAGCTACGGGACATTCCCCAGTTTGTCGGTATCCGTCAGCTGCGGGAATGTCACTCCCAGCCCGGCGTCGAGAGCGGGGCTCCCTGTACCGCCTATCCTCGTCCTTCCGTCCGACGCGGGGTTCAACGATGCGGGGAGCGCGGATGTGTTCCTGGGCGGCCGCCGAGGCTCCTTCCCGTCTCCGGGAAACACCAACCTGCTCTCCCCGTCCCACTCCAACTCCAGCCTGCTCCCGTCTCCGCTGGGTCCGCGGAAGTCGTCCACGCTGCTGTCGGTTCAGAGCTGTAACTCCGTGTCTTCGGAGCCCAGACACAGGTAGGAGCAGCTCCTCCTCACGGGGAGGGCGACAGATGTGTTCCTGCAGGATCGGGGGTCAGAGAGCTGGGAGTCTGGTTATAGGTTATGGAAAAAAGGTTAGATCTGAACATTGGAGCCAGTTTATGCAGATAAACAGCCACAAAGTACATGTAAACAACGGTATCAGGGATTGTTCTTTATTTCAGCTTCAACTAATGGATAAAAAACAAACTTAAAGCAGATAAAATGTCAGTGATAAATGGTTGTTTCAGACACACTTCTCCTCTTTGTAGTTGATAAAAGATCTAATACATTCTTATTATAATTCAGATTCACCATAAATTTAACAATTTATTTTTCAAAAGTCAGACCAAATACTTATTATGACAAAAAACAAAACAAAAAACAGTAAAATAAAGACGCACATCCATAGACTTTACAGACACATTTTTTTTTTAAATAACAACATACACTGATGAAAATATGGAGAGACAAACAAAAACATGCTCAAATCCGAACTTTAAGATGTCAGATGAAAACCCCACTTTATCTTCTATTGATGTATTTTAATAATGATTATGCTGATTTTAGCCCTAAAAAAGCTATATGTAAGACATAGTTTCTGTAGAGCTAAAGGAGTTCATCTGAATTTACCTCTGAGTTGTGGGCGGGACTGCTTGGTGTAGAGTAGGAGTGTCAAACTCAGTCAAGGGGCCAAAATCCAAAACACTCCTTAGGTCGCTGGCCGAACAGGATTAACATTTATTGAACACTCTAAAACTAAAAATTGTAAACTTTAAAACTGTAACCTTTTAACATAACTATGAACTAGGTATATAGTATTACCTGCAATAATGTTAGTGTGAATGCTGTAAGTTAAATTTGGCAAGATAACATCAGGCCATTAATAACAATAAAATAAAATGATCTGGAGGGCCGGATAGAATTACCCGGAGGGCCGGATCCGCCCCTCGGGCCTTGACTCTGACACACGTGGTTTAGAGTAAACTGGCCCTCATTTGCCATCATCCCTTTGTTTACATCGTCTCCCACTAGCTTACTGCTACTCATAACTTCAAGCTAACATTAGAAACAAAAATGACAAGCAATATTGGTGCTATCCAGCTGTAGAGTTTTGAAACACTAGTTTGGATAAGAAAAATAAAGACCTACATGGATTCATTTTAATACACAATGGAGCAGACTGGGAGCGTATGGCTTGCCGATATAGATCACATCTATGTCAGATCTACAAGCTTTTCTAAGCGCAATTTTTTTGTCTGTTCCTGATTCACAATTCAATATTATTTTTATAGCCCAATATCACAACACAGTTGTCTTAACTGGCTTCTCTCCAACACAAAAACCTATCATTGGTCATAAAATATAAACAATACCTAATTGCTAAGCTAAACACACTCTGCCCTTTGACCCTCCTTCTTTCTTGGTGAGAACAAAAAAATGTTTTGATTAAAGAATTACTAAGAAATGCAATTTTAAGCTAAATTGTCTTTATATATGTCATCTATCATGAGAAAAATGCCACAAGAACAAGTTAAAAACAACATTTTTATCAGAATAGTTCTTAGACAGATGGTGCAATGCAGGTTCAGTAGATATTTTTTAATTTTGGTTAGAGCCATTGACTGTATATGAGAACTGGACTGAGTGAGTGTGATGTCACCCCTAGAAAGTGGTTAGTATTTCAATAAGCAGTGATTGGTCAGCGTCTGAGTCAAAGTTTCTATGGCAACCACTCACCAATCAGGAGTGAGCTTATTGGAAGTCCACACTCCTACCACTGGAAAGCAATTAAAGATTGGACCGCATACTTTTATTGAGACACCTGATTGGTCTGTTTATAATTTGAATAAGAAAATATGATAAAAAATATAATTAGCAAGAAGATGTTAAAAAAGGTAGCAGTGTAAGAATGGTTATTCTGACAGATGTAATGACTAAATAATAGCTAATAGTTTATTTCTCTATTGAGGTCTCTTGGATTTTGACTTCTTGGAGCCAGTAGGTACTTCCTGTTTGGAATGTGAGGGGTCACTCAGTCCAACTCTCATGAACAGTCAATGGTTAGAGCAATGATTCAAAGGGCTCATAAGTATCTGTATGTTTCAGACCTAAAAGAAAGTTTTGTTCCGTTTAAAGATAAGGTTCAATCTTCTCCCTAAACCAAAACACTCGGCTCATCCCATGAGATATTCCTGATAACTCGCTCTGTAATTTACTGGAGGACGCTCAGAGTTCAGGACAGTGTAATCAGGTTGAAAATGTTCCTTTGGATGGTGTAGAACAAAAGGTTTTTAAAGCTCATATTCCCTGTCATCCTCCAGTGACCAAACTATTACCAGATCTATAAGTCAGATTTATTTGTTTACTTAACTAAGTGTTTCTGCATTTAAGGGTTTACTTCTTCAACACGTGTCTTGGAATTTTTAGCAAATATCCTTCATGTTCTTTACTGTCAGGTTTTAAGTGTCATCCTAAAACAACCTTCTGGAATTTAACCCAGAAAAGTATTATAAAAGTCTGTCATTGTACAAATTAAATCATATAATATCTCTTTAAATAGCAATAAAATCAAGGATATTAATTTCTTAAGCTTGCTTTGTTGTAAAAATATATAAATATAAGTGTGTAGTTTGGGGTTTCTTTCTTTCTTAAACAAAAGTGTTTAATTACACACATTTCCTCGTGTTTAATTGAACTTACAGGAGTTTTAGTTGGCCTTTTTTTTAACTCCATAGAAAAGCTGCTAGCATCATTCTAGCATGTAAACAGCATTGTGTTAACAAAACATTGTTAAGCTGCTGAAAAACTCAAACT
This sequence comes from Oryzias melastigma, assembly GCF_002922805.2. Lineage (NCBI taxonomy): Eukaryota > Metazoa > Chordata > Actinopteri > Beloniformes > Adrianichthyidae > Oryzias > Oryzias melastigma. Next base: position 23,081,851 of record NC_050518.1, on the reverse strand, counting down.
CAAAGCAAAAACCATTGACTTATCTTGAACAACAAAATAGACACAGAATCAACAAATTATAACTTTTTGTTCCTTTTTCTTTTACACATCCTTTGATGTTTGGAAAGTATTTAAATTACACATGTATATACAGTAACACAACATTTTAACATTTTGACAAACTTTATTCTTTAAGACAAAATCGTTGCTGTTCTTTTTGAGATGTTCTTTCTTGACCCAAGACAGGAGTGGGCAAACGTTCTAAAAATTAACAGAAGGACCAGGACCAGATATGTGGTGTGTTTTGGTAATTCAAGTTCTAAAAGAAAGAATTAACACGTGATCTGAATGAAAAAAAAAATTTTTTCTTGATTGAAAATGACTTTAAAACACAACATTTGGAGATTTTATTTCAACACTGTGGTTTTTGTTCTCATTTCAGTTCCAATTTCACCAATAGATTGATGTTCCTCAGGGACAAACTCAAACTGAGGGAAATGCTGTGTTCATGTGGTGTTGGAATAATCGGAAAACTGATTATGCGACCTGAAAATCCCACAGGAATGTCGGAAAAACAAGAAATCTTTGAAATGCTACTTACATGAGGAGTAACTTTCTGCGTATTAACATAGTCAATTTATTTGTAGCTCGCCATCTATGGGGAGACACCTAACCTACAGGGAGAATAAAACATTTATAAGGATAATTAATATAATTTATTCCAGTTTGGCAGGATAGATTAAAATGTTTAATGGGGCCATATTCGTTTATGGTACGTGGCCCATAGTTTGCACCCTCCGGTCTAAGTTCAGGCAGGTCACAGAAAATCCTCTGGTTGGTTTATATAGAAGAAATTAGAAGAAATTAAAACATTTTTGTCCCTTTCTACCTGAGGAAAACAACATAGGAGGTTACAAAGTGTGTAACATCTCTCCTCAGCACTGCTGTATTTCTAAAGTGTAATTCAACACAGGTTTTCATGAACACTAAGGTGTTTTAGTCCTGGGGGGGTGTCTTTTAAGTGTTGGCCAACGCATGTAAAGTGTTTTTTTATTGCCATGAACCCAACGCACTTATACACTTGTTGAAAACCTGTTCTAAAAGAGCCTTGAAGGGTAAACTAGCTTTGTGGTTGGTTTAGTGCACAGGAAACAAAACCAGAAGCAGTTATAAACCACCAACAGACCCCAAGAAGCGAGGGCTGCTGGGTATTCACCACTTTCACTCAGACTGAACATGCTTACTCAACCGAAAATTGACAAAAAACATAAATCTCTATGTTCTATGAGAATCTATAGACTCCGAAACACAAGATAAAATGAAATCTTAATTAGGAGACGTAAAGTGTGTTTATGAGTGAGACTGGCACCTGTCCAGGCCTACTGTGCCTGCCTGTACGAGTGCTGGTGGATGGATCAGCTTCGTCATCGTGTTGGCTGCGTGTCAAACCCGGAGAATGTCAACTTGGCACTAATAAACCCCTCTCAACCTATTTACACCCAACACAATGCTGGGAATTTAACCACAAAATAAATGCTGTAGCACAAGACTGTAAAGATCCACCAGAGCTCCTGGCCATGACATATTTTACAGAACTATTACTTCTCTATGAAGCTTTGATTCTCTTTGCTTTGATTTCTGCAAAGGTTTTGGAATTAGTTTGTTGAGTTTTGATTTGTAAAGGTATCTAAAGAAAAACTAGCCTTTGGACTTCTCCTGCTATCTGACATCATGTAGTAAAAAATATTAACAATGAGATTTATGAAGGAAGGAACTATCCTTTATTAGGTAGATTTATTACCAATTCAGCTTTGGTTGAATTTAATTAGACATCATAACATTTAACTTTTACAATTTTTATATCATGGAGATAGGTTCTCATTATATAACAGGAAAGTAATTAGGAAGGGACTTTCAGTTCAGTATTCAAACCTTACAGCTCCATGTTAGTCACTTCATGGGCGGAGCAAAACTCACTGGGATCAAATCCATTAACACAAACCTGAAACTCATCAACACAAACATCTGTTGTCATTAGAGGTATGACTTTGGATTATTTTAGGGTTTATTCACAGTTGGGATGTGTCAGCTGTGCAACACAAAGTTGACTCCTTGGTGACATTGATCCACTCATCTTCTTCATCTTTCCCTTCTGGCTGCTCTTTTCTTTTGCCGCAGTGAATTCTGCGTCTTCATCTAACTGTATCCTCTCACTCACATCAAGTACCCTTAATCTTCAATAGATCTGTGAACTTTAGTCTTCCTCTATGCTTCTTTCTTGGTATGACCATTACTGTTATTTCTCTCAAACTGTCTCCACACTCAATCTCAAAACATCTACAATGATCTGTTCCTCTGATGGATTGATTTGTGATGCTATCCGTCCTGGTCAAACAGAACCTCAACGTCCTCATCTCTGCTACCTCCAGTTCTGCCTGCTGTCTCTGCATCAGAGTCTAAATCAGAGGTTCTCATTCCTGGTCCTCGAGAGCTACCACTCTGCCTGTTTTTTTTTAGCCCTCCCTGCAGTGCTTGCTGCTGATTACCTGGGCCAGGTGTGTTCATTCAATCAGAATGTGAAGACATCTGACTGAGCTAATCAGCTGCTGGCAGGACTTGGAGATCTGGAAAACAGGCAGGGTGGTAGCTCTCCAAGACCAAGAATGAGTACCTGCTCTAAACCAACATCATGGCTGCTGTCACCACAGTCTTCTACACATTTCCTTTCATTCTTGGTGACATGTTTCACCCATGTTAGTGTTAACTTTGTTTGCATTATTCTGTGTGTTTTAAACTGAGATAACATTCCATCTACATTAGCCCTTGTACTATCCTAGGCATGTTGACGTTGGGACTGGGGTCATCTGGACCCCACAAGACAGTGTGCTGACCTATTTTTTTCAAAGATTTTTGATTTTCATTGGTGTCCGTGGCAGACATGAAGTTCTGTCCACCTTCATCCACATTTGTCACAGGATGGATAACACGTCAATGTAAGGCATGGGTCATCTGGACCCCACATGCAGCAATTGTTGCACTGTAGAAGCGACATCTTCCTGTGTTATGTCGTCATGGAATCATGTTTCTGAGTCTGGAGGTCGTTGCCAGTGCTCACCTCTGCAATAAGAGGACGGGTCCGGTACCCCGAGGACAGTGCCAGAGTAATCACAGCCACTAAAACGGCCATACTCTCTGGCACAACTGCTGTGCTGTAAGTTTGCTCTTAGTCGTCGACTAATTCAACACACAGTTTGTGTGACTCGCTGACATTTAGACACATATAGTTTTGGGAGAATTCTCTTTAGTCTTGTTAGTACCAAAAAGTGATCAAGTTTCTATGTTCATCCAAACTCCACCAGTTGCAGGACTACAGCAGAAATGATCTCTGACACACACACATGATGTGAACAACCACTGACTAAACCAGTCTGTATTTTATTCACATTAGTGACCAAAGTGAACGTTTGTATCTGAATCCATCTGGTGTTTAGCCTTTTGCTAACTATCTGTAGGGAGGGTAAATATAGTTGAATGTCAGACGCAACAACACAAATGACAAGGTTACTGACATATGCACACACTAGACAAAGAAAATTTTTATTTTTTTAAAGTTGTTAACTTTGCAGACCCCAAAGCATCTCTTATTCCAGAAAGTGAGAATTGCTGGTTTTTACTGAAATGATTGTCTTCCCTTTAACCTTAACCTTAGAGTGGAACAGTTGATTTGGCATTTCTGGTCTGCAAATGTCACAGTCCTTTATTACAGTGAAGCATCCAAGCTCTGAATCATTTAGTCACCACCAGAAAAAAGCAACGTTTTCATTCTTTGATACAGTTTTTTATCTATGTTTCACCGTGTTGCATTTTCTGTAAAATTTTCTACTTCTTTAAAAATGTGTAAAACCTTCCTGTAAGTAGTAGCTGCCATGGTAAACTTTAGCTTAACCTACCAGCTAAAAATGTCAGAAAAAGTGTAATTTAATGCATTTCTTCATTTGTTTAACGGTCTTTTTACAAAATAAAACATCATATTCGGAAGATTTGCATTGTGAAATTAACATTTTTATTACCAGGGCAGCTCTTTCTATATATTAACCTCGTAGGTGATTACTGTAAAGCTGTGGTGACCACTTACCGATGCTAAAGCCCCGTTGGAGGGCAGCTCTGCCTGTGTGATGCAGATAGAAGTGTGTTTCTTTCTACATCATAAAACTTTGATCAGTTTCCAGCCTGCTGGTTAAAGCCTGAAGGTATCCCTTCAGATTTCAGGTTAAAGGCCTGCTGTAGCTGCGGAATGCTTAACCCATAAGAGTTCGTAGAATAAACGTCCATTTTTGTCTCATTTCGAGCTTATACTTTTATTTTTACCTTAAAAACTGTTTACCTCGCCTTCTTCTGTATTCATTTTCAAAATACCCTCACTTATGTGACTCTAATCATTTTTATTTTTAGCCGTAGTGTATTAGCACGAGTCGAGTCACGATTTTTTTTAATTCTTTCGATCCACTCAATTTATTTTGATTCAATTCAGTTCTGAGTTTACACGGTTTACACATTTAGACACATTTGTTTAGAAATACATTAATAATCTACTATATGTTTTGAATATATTTATATTTATCCGATACAGTTCACATACTGCAAAACTGATTATTGAAATAATGAGATGGTTAATAGCATACAGTGTTACATGGTTTCTCAAATGCAGAAGCTCCAACAAAAATATACAGATCATTAACATTGTAAGCATTGTTCTGCCTCTCCTGGAGGACGTCTCAGTTTGGCCACTAGGTGGTGATGGCGCTATAGCATTACACCTTTTTCCAGAAGAAGAAGAAAGTAGGAGCAAAAACTGTGATTTCCACCACAAATGGTTTCTTTAAAAAATATTTATTTGAAAAAGTTTGGAAAATTCATACCGTGAGTTTATAAAGATGTTCATTTAGTCAGCAATGTATGTTTAGGTCGACAGGGTGTTAGCATTAGCCATTCTATAGGAAATCCTGATATACGTTAGCATCAAGCTAGCAGACTTTACCATTATGTGTTTTTTTTCCATCTCTATTATTACTGATCTATTATCGATCTATTAAATTCAGATCAATTCAAATAGATTAATCGATTTTATCAACCCAGCACCACGAAAATGTGCAAAAACTCTTTTCTTAAAAAACGTAAAATTGTTCGCCTAACTTTACAAAAAAAGTTTTGAACATTAGTAAGCTATAAGGTTAAATCAACTTTTACATTAAAACGTGGCTATTGCCTCAAGTGTTTTTGAGTTGCTATTCCTAAAACAACTTTCAAAATAAGACGGAACCATAAATCACTCATGGCTTCCCAAAAACGTTTTTCTTGACCCACATCACATGCATTTTCAAATTTT
>NC_050518.1:23073181-23076453 GCF_002922805.2 Oryzias melastigma | reverse complement strand
TTATAACCATTTTTTTTACAGCTGTCTCTATTCTCAGTAGGATCCCAAAGTGGTTTTCCAAAAAGCTGTTGCTGTCCAGCTGTACACACAGGCCACATCACAGGCCTGACACCTCCAAGCTGTGTTCTTCCTGAAGGCACCGTTTGCATTTTTGTCTGCCTTTGTTTCACTTCTTGTCAGCATCTGTGACAAAGGGTACAGGAATGTGATCGCCTCCTGTTCTAGAGAACATCTGTCTCGTCCACACTCCAAAGCTAAGACACCATCTCCACCATGGAGTCTAGCTGCACCTGTTTGGCTCTGCTCATCTCGCACATCGTCTCACTGTTTTCCCCAAACACACAGAAAGTTTCAAATAAATACAGTGGAGCAAAAAAGTATTAACAAAGTTGTAACAAATTCTGCAAGTTGTTCCACTCAAAATGTTGACTTTAGTTTGTAATATTCATCACAGAGACAGAATCTAAAAAAAAAAAGATTGAAATCCCATTGTATGATTTTAGAATAAGTCACAAAGTTGTAGGTTCAGTTCCCATTGACAGAAGTGTTTTAGGCAAGACACTTAAGCCCACTCTGGTTATGGTGGTCTAGCTAGGGCCTTCCATGGCAGCTCTGCCACCATCTGAGTGAATGTGTGTGCATGGAGGAATGAAACTTGTAAATCCTACAAAGGTGGACAAGTGTTATGTAATTATTTCCATTTTTCCTTGTTGGTGTCTGTAGAAAATAGGCTGCATCATTTGCAACTTTGGTCAGGTGTCAAGTTTTGCAGCAGTTGACACTGTTTTCTTGAGGCTGGCCTTTTGAAAATAAATGGGCATTTTAAGACCTATTTTGTGTCAATTAATCCGAAACGAAGGTCTATCAAGACCTGGTTGATGTTAGGGTTGTTGAAGGTTCAAAGTAAACAAAATGATCTTTGTAAAAAATAAAGCCATATATTTATTTTTACATAAATTATTTTTAAAGTATTAGTTAGTTAGCTTAAGCTAGTTAGCTTTTAATTTATGAAATATTTGTTTATTGTCACTAGTGTTTAGGGTCACTTTTGTTCAGTTGAAATCTTTTTCTTAACCAAACAATTGAATTCCAGACTGGGAAATGGAAGACAAATGGATATTTTTCTTAAAGTTTTTAGATTTGGGGATCAAATTTAAAAGGAATACTGTGAACTGAAAAAGGAATTTATGTTTTGGCATTGAAATCAACCTCTAAATAACATTATTAATTGGGGAATACGTTTGTTTTGTGTATTGGGATTTTTTTTCCCTTTTTTAAGTCCTACTTTCACGCATGAATTGTATTTCATGCCTTGAGTTTTTTTTTATTTTGCATTGAAAATTTGCTTATTAGCAGGGAACAATGTTGTAACATGCTTCAGGTTACAACATTGCATAACAAACAGCGTCATGTTGTTGTAACCGAGTCTCTGTGTCTGCCTGATGCAAAAGTGTAGCAACATCAAAGTAAAAGTGTATTATTGAGCCATTCATGAAATGTTTGGTGGTTGTCTTATCTGAGGTTCTTTCTGTAGAAAGTATTTATTATTTTTAGTAATAATCAGACATCAGATTTGACTGGAACAATATAAGCTGTGCTGATTCAGAGCATTGTTTTGTCCGAATAAGCTTTAATATTTATGTCAAGAGCTGCATATGAGAGAAGCTGCCCTTAAAAAGGAGGAAGAGTGAAAGTGAAGCACAGCAAAAGGCTCTAGTCAACAACCTTTATCATTGTCAAAAAACGGAGGGGCTTAGCAAACGGTCACATGACCCCATGTGTGACAGTCGAGGGCAAAGAGCCCAACCTTCCCAACAATGACAGGAACTCAGACGAGTCCAGAAGATAAATGCAGATGCTTCTGTGTTTATGTGTTGTCCTATTTCTGATGGGTAAACTTTGTGTGTTCTTGTAATTTCAAGACCAATGTTTCATTCAGCTGACACTTTTCGTATTAAGTATATCCACAACAGCAGGGGGTGTATTAAAACTGTAGTTTAACCAAAGAGGAATGAGTTAAAATCAAGACTGACTGGATGGAATGAAAGTGAATGGTGGAAATGAAAATGCTTTAGGAGGTGTGTAGGTATGAGCAGCATACACTTTTTTTCCCTTCAGGAATGCTTTACTCAAGTTTCAACTGACTCATTTAGGGAAACTCCTTATGTGAGTTCGGCTGCTCCTCTCAGTTCTAAGTCATTTTAAGTTGAGCTTTATCAGGAAATTTGAACCTATTCTCAGCAGAATGCTGATAAAAATTCTAACAAAACCTTCTTGATCTAAGGTGTAAATACCAGTTTGATAAAAAAGAAAGTCTAAAGTCAGTGTTGTGTTGGTGAGTTTCTATTTGTATATCTGCTGAAGTGAACCTTCTCCTGGGCGGCTCAGGTCCTCCCTCAGGCTCCTGATGGAGTCACGTGTTTTGTTTCTTAGAAAATGTCACCCAGTCTAAAGGAAGGTAAGAAACTTTGCTGATCAGCATGACAGGTTCACACAGACATGAACCATGGAGCTGCATCGTGGTGGTTAGCACTCTCATCTCACAACACCTCTCACTTCTCTGTAAGGAGAGAGTGCTAACCACTGGAACCCTGGTTCAAATCCCAGCTGGGATTATGATTGTGGAGTTTGCATGTTCTCCTCATTCCATAGGGTGACTGGTGATTCGTAGTTGTCCCTTAGAAGTGATTGTTTGAGTGTGGTAGTTCGTCTCTATGTGGGCCATGCAACAGCAAAAGGTTCAAGGTATACATCAGCTTTGCCCAACTGTGGCTGGAATGGACTCCAATTAGGGTTGTAACAACTTAATCCATTAATTTATACAATCCAACCAGGTTGATCTGTCTGAGGCAAGCCATGGATCAAATTGACCTATTCACTTATAAAATCCTTTCAAATGAAATGAATTGATTTTGGAAAACATCATTGGGGTTGAGCCACAGTAGGTTTATTTTACTTTAATGTGGCATCACAGCAGACAACACTCATGTGATGGTGGCAAAATGATCAACCATCATTACAGTCCAATGTGTGAAAACACTGAATTTAGTCAAGTTATGTGACGTGTGGTAGAATGTTCCAATAATGTTCCCTTTGTGTTATTTTGAGGTGGAAAAACAACAACTTTATCAAACTAAAATGTAAATGGATTTGACATTGTTTACTTGTTTGTTTGTGCACATATTTAATTTACACCTGATTATCTCAAAGAAATACAAGGAATCTGGAAAACTTCCCATGTTCAGTTCCAGGTTGATTTTTTTTTTTTTTTT
>NC_050518.1:23071498-23073158 GCF_002922805.2 Oryzias melastigma | reverse complement strand
GTCAGTGAATCAGATCGTTCAAAATATCAATATCAATAATGAATTGTATCAACAACAAGCACACATTATTAAATGAATCATTACACCTCTAACATATGACTCCAAAAAGGTTTAAACGGTTTTAGAAAAAAGAGGGATTGATTTTGAAGTACTTTTAAAGTAAGATTGTTATAGCGAGGTTAGACAATTAATAGGAGCTCATTTAGATGCAGTGTTTCCTGAAAGTAGTTTTGGTCAGAATGTTTAGAAAAAAAAAATCCCCCCTCAACACACCACAATTACCCACAAGACATCTTCAACTTTTTTTTTTAAGCCTTGTGGTTCACTGCTGACTAGTTCCGTAGAATTCACACTGCAGACGAACCAAAACAGAGTTCTAAAGCTATTTACCCAAAACCCCTGTGTTCACAGACTAGGATTTTAGTTTTTTTGTCTTTAATAGAGTTCAGGTGAGTCTAGGTGAGTTTTTCAATTTGGTAGGCAAAGTGATCTATCCCCGTATATATATTCAACCGCAGTCACACCAAACATGCGACGTGTAATTATTTTCAACAAATTAAAATGAGGGTCAGTTTGAAACATTGTTTATAGATATTTTACTTTCAGTCTTCACCTGGACAGTTATGTTAGAAAGTCAAGATAAAAATGACTCCAGGAAATCTTTTTAAACCCAAACACTACCTAAAGAGCCCCCTTCTGATGAAACGCCTGACAGTGTTACAGTCAAGGTTCACATCCAGGCAGATACGACTTCACTCCCACCTCAAACACACATCCTCTTTTTGTTGAAATGTGTCGCTTGAAGCAGTACAGTTATCAGATTGGGCAGAATTTTTCAGTTGAACACACCCTATGGGAGAGCAAACACACGAACACACCCTTCAACGCAACAGCCAATAAGAGCCAGTCAAGTCTGACTGACATCATGTGAATGTTTGTGTCTGTGCGTGTTCCTCCCTGAGAAAACCCCTACTTCTCACCCCCCTTTACACCGTTAACACACAGTGACGCTCTCTTTCTGCAGCCCTTCCAACACTTCCTCAGTCTGCGCTCATGAAGGAGTGTCACATGAATGACGGAGCACTACTTCTATCCTTTGCCAGATGGTAGTTTAAAGATCAGTTTGCAGCACCAAACAAAATCAGAAATCATCTTTTGTCCCTTCAATTGTGTCTCCAAGTGACCCAAACATAATAAAAGGGGAAGAGTTTATTGCACAAGTAATCCTTTCAATAAAGATTTCCAAAAACTCAGACACCAACTCTGCTTACAGTTAGGGTTAGGACGGGGGTCGGCAACCTGCGCATGCGGCTCTTAAAGCACTCCCTTGCGGCTCATTGGCGCATTTTCAATAATGTTTGAAAATGATAAAATATGTTGGAAGGAAATATCTTGTAGCGAATTGGGTGGGGGCAGAGCCAAGCAGATGGTTGGCAGATTTCAATCTACAGATCACTTGTGTCCCATATGTTGTTCGACCCCAAGTGATTGAAGGAAGAACAGTACACGCAGGTCATGTAAATCAATTGGTGTCAACATTTTGTCGACTATTTATTTATCAGTTCGGAACCATAAAACAGCCGACACTGTGAGGAGCCTCACTCATACACACACCACTCTCACTCATGGTGCCGGTAAAACACTCAAGTCCCATAATGCA